>NC_079456.1:5052751-5125251 GCF_903798145.1 Danio aesculapii | reverse complement strand
TATCATCTGTCTATCTACCCGTCTGTCCACCTCTTTATATATCTGTCTGTATATGTCTACACATGTCTATCATCTGTCTATCCATCTATATACACATCAATTATCTGTCTATATATCTGTCAATCCATCTATGTGCACGTCTATCATCTGTTAATACATGTTTATCATCTCTGTCTATATACATGTCTATCATTTGTCTATATATCTGTCAATGTATCTGTCTATCATCTGGCTATATACACGTCTATCACCTGTCTATATATATATATATATATATATATATATATATATATATATATATATATATATATATATATATATATATCTGTCTGTATGTCTATCCATCTGTCTATACAAGTCTATATATGTGTCTATCCATCTGTCTGTATATCTCTCTATATAAATTTCTATCCATCTATATACACGTCTATCATCTGTCTATCTATCTATCTATCTATATATACATATATATATATATCTATCTTTCTATCCATCTGTTTATTCTATTTGTTCTATATATCTGTATTTGTCTATACATGTCTATCATGTCTATATACATGTCAATCATCTGTCTATATGCACGTCTATCCATTGGTCTATATAAGTCTATATATCTGTCAATATACGTCTATATACACACGTGTGTGTGTGTGTGTGTGTTTGTCTATCCATCTCTTTATATATCTATCTGTATATGTCCATACATGTCTATCCATCTATCTATATACATGTCTATCATCTATCCATCTAAATACACATCAATCATCTGTCAATATATCTCTCAATCCATCTTTATCAACGTCTATCATCTGTCTATATAAATGTTTATAATCTTCTGTCGATTTATCTGTCTATTCAACTGTCTATATACATGTCTATCATTTGTCTATGCACCCGTTTATATATCTGTATATGTATATATATATATATATGTGTATGTATGTGTATATATATATGTGTGTATGTATGTGTGTATATATGTGTGTATATATATATATATATATATATATATATATATATATATATATATATATATATATATATATATATATATATATATATATATATCTGTCTATCCACCTCTTTGTATATCAGTCTGTATATGTCTATTCATCTGTCTACATAAATGTTTTTCATCTTCTGTCTATATATTTATCTATTCATCTGTCTATATACATGTCTAACATGTCAATATATCTCTATATATAAATGTCTATCCATCTACATACACATGTATCATCTGTCTATCCACCTGTCTATATATATATATATATATATATATATAGATATATGTAGATATATATAGACATATATATAAGTCTAGCCATCTGTCTATCCATATATCTGTCTATATACATGTCCATCATCTGTCTATCCATCCATCCATATCTCTTTACCGATGATGTCTGTCATTTTGTCGGTGACGGCTCGTGACGCTCTGATGAAGGCATTGTCGCTCTCATCGTACTTCATCTTCATCTCGAAGAATCCTGAGAGGAGAAAACCACAAAAACACAAGTCAATGACAGCAGATTTAACAAACAACTTAACACCCTTAAACAGTGGACTATTTAACTGCAAACCACAGTTAAAACAATCAGAATATTCTTAAAAAAACACTCTAAAAGTTGATATATTCAATAATTATTGTTCATGTTAATGTTCGTTATCGCAATATATTTAATTATTGAATGTTGGCATATGTCTACTAGGGAATAGTAAATGAGGGTGTGGGTGGTGATTTCAGATACAGTCGCTGTGTTTATTGACTGAGACTCAGAGCAGCAGCTCCATCTGCTGGTCACACATGAGCATTTCAAACACACTCACTGTTGAAAACTACATTGTTGTCCTTGAAGTCTTTCCACTGCTGATACCATTTGGAGTCTTTGTGAAGCACAACACCCATCGCCTCCCTTTACCAGAAGAAGGAAAGCACTGCGTTAAATATTATTCATGTTTCAGAGTCATTTATAGAGGCTCTATGCTGATTGTAAGTACTGTTATCAAGCATTTTTACATAATTGCACGTTTATTTACATATTTGTTTCATATTTCATTCTTTAGAGATTTAAGGTTATAATATTTTGTATTAATTTAGCTGAAGTGTATTTATAAATGTAAATGTGTTGGAAGGTTTAAATGTGTTATTTCATTTGTTGTATTTTAAGACATTTAATATAGAAACGTGTCACTTTAAGGAAATGACGTGTAACGTGAGTGACTTGTTTATGAATCGCCGGATAGACAAATGATGAACAGACGCATGTCAATGCTGTGTAAAGTTACATGTGTTTAGGGAGCTTAAAGTTGCTGCTGTCATAAGTCAAAAGGGACAGTGAAGAAGACTTTATTAAACTAAGGACCCTCTTTCATGACAAGCGACCAACGAGGTATTTGTTTTGCTTAATGTATTAGATAATCGTGGTTTGTATAATTTCTTATACGTTTGTACTGTGTTCATTTACTAATACAGTTCTCACGGCGTCAGGCACAAAGCACATCATGGACGACCTTAAATAAACGCCCGTTCTGGAGAAACAACCTGTGTCTGTGTTGTGGTGAAGAGAGTTAAACTGATGTTAGTTGAAGGAACTCATTTTTTTCTCTAAGTAAGCCCATTTATTTATGTTTGTCAGTGTGAAATAGTACTTTAAAATAATTGACATGAACTGCAAATATGAAATCATTAAGATTTTGATTATTCATTTAATAATATGAACTTAATAATAATTCAGAAATAATACAATAAATAATATTTTATAATAACCAATACAGCCTCACACACAAAATATGCTTGAAATTAAAAACAATATATAATATTTTTATAATATATAATAAATATGCATTTTTTGGTTTATTGTCAGTTCTTCTTAGCATAAACCCTCTGGTCATCATAGCATCTCTGTTGAGAAATGACCTACTCGTTTGGCCTCAAACACACTTTGGTCTTCTGCTGCTCCGGCTTTAGATGAGAACTCAGTCCTCCTTTCTGAGTCTGCTGGGCGGCCCGATATGGGCCCATCTGACCCCAGGTCTCCACAATCTCCTTCTTTCACGGCTCTCAACACCCTGAATGAAAACAAAGAAGAGCTGAAAACACCCATCCATGATCCAATACACACAGGAAAAAATACTATAGGTATATAGTGGTCTTTGGAAGCATACAGGTAGTGAAGTGCCATATACTGGATATTGTAGTATTTAATTACACAGCTCTTTGTTGAATTAGCAACAATACTGTAGTGAACTTTACTGTAGTATACTTTAGATTGTACTACAGTAAACTGTGGTGAATATTGTAGTATGATAACTGTAGAAAGCTACAGTTTTGGGTCATTTGTTTATATTAGTATAGTCGTGTTTCCATAGCAACTATAGAATCCCCACAACAGATTAATTCCATTGATTTACAATAGTTCTAGTGTTACCATAGCAACTATAGAATCACCACAACAGATTAATTCCATTGATTTACAATAGTTCTAGTGTTACCATAGCAACTATAGAATCACCACAACAGATTAATTCCATTAATTTACAATAGTTCTAGTGTTACCATAGCAACTATAGAATCACCACAACAGATTAATTTCATTGATTTACAATAGTTCTAGTGTTACCATAGCAACTATAGAATCACAACAGATTAATTCCATTGATTTGCAATAGTTATTGTGTTACCATAGCAACTACAGAATCGCCACAACAGATTAAAGTGATTTACAATAGTCCCAGTGTTACCATAGCAATTAAAGAATCGCCACAACAGATTATTTCCATTGATTTGCAATAGTTATTGTGTTACCATAGCAACTATAGAATCGCCACAACAGATTAAAGTGATTGACAATAGTCATAGTGTTACCATAGCAGCTATAGAATTCCCACAACAGATTACTTCTATTGATTTACAATAGTTCTAGTGTTACCATAGCAACTGTAGAATCCCCACAAGAGATTCATTCAATTTACAATAGTCCTTGTGTTACCATAGCAACTATAGAATCACCGCAACAGATTAATTTAAGTGATTCACAATAGATTTTGTTACCATAGCAACTTTCGAGGCACTCTAACAGTAATTTACTGTATGTTTTAAAAACACTATGTAACCCACCGGTCCTCCTGCACCCAACACAGTCTGAGCTGGGATCAAACCCGCGATTCCTTGTATGCGAGTCGGTTGCTCTAACAAGCAGGCTAAAGAACATGGCCTCTAGGGTCTGTCGCTAGAGCACCTTTAGAGGTCAGAGGAGTGAGGTTTATCTGTGTCGCAGTTGGCTAGCTCCGTTACAACTAGTATTTACTATAATTATTAGTGGTGGGCCGTTATCGGCGTTAACGCGAGACTGTTATTGCACGATAAAAAAATATCGCCGCTAATCTATTACCTGGTCTATTCGACGCAAGCTATGATGACTTTCACCTTGAAATTTAAGCGTGGATGTATACCTGACCGGTGAGCCGTCTGACAACAAAGTGTCCTTCTGAATCAAATCAGCAGGATTCCCTTCTGGATCTTTCACTTTCTTCGAAGACACTACTGACTACACTTACATGGACATCTGTAATCTAGTTATTTGCCTTAATAGACAATAATATAACTAAGGCGTTTACATGAAGTGCTTTCATGTAAGAGTTTCCTGTCATTTTGGGTGACTTTAACTGCAGTTTGGCAGTTTCACTTTCACTCGTGAACATTTCATTCATGCCCCCGTGACAAACTAGGGTATTAGACGCAAATAAGAAGGACTGGTGGAAGAGTGTTATGGAATTAATAACGCTGAATGGAAAGAAAAAAACTTCCGCATTTCACAATGTGCATGTGTGTGGTCCTTTACTGATAGCCGCGTGTGTGGAACAGGATCACAGGATCTGCATCTAGTTTATATACACTAGCTACGCTAATTATTTTCTTTATTCTCCATTTCCACCTGGGGATACTCTTCCCGAGGCCCTCAGACTATGCAGAGTCACTGATTCGATCCAAGACCAACGACGAGATGATCCCAAGGTTTCCATATCCTGGACCAGGCCGTATCCTGAGCAGCTACTGTGGTGGTCATGGGGAAGTGGAGAACATGAGACTGATTCCTGTGACGCTCCAGAGACAGACGAGTCTTCGCTGAGGCCAGCTTCCAGCCTCCGCTGCTGAGACTGCAGCTCTGCACAAGACGTTTGGCCAGCGGAGAAATTAAAATGGTCGTGCCCAACTGAGTCTCTTTTCTCTCAAGGTTTTTTTCTTCACTTCCGCCATTAGTGAAGTTTTTTTTCCCTCTCCGCTGTCGCCACTGGCTTGCATGGTTCGTGATCTGTAGAGCTGCGCATCGTTGGATTTGCTCTTCAGTGTTTGGACTCTCAGTAGTGATTATTAAACCACACTGAACTGAGCTAAACTGCACTGAACTCAACACTATAAACTGAACTACACTGTTCCTATTTACTGTGACCTTTTATGTGAAGCTGCTTTGACACAATCTACATTGTAAAAGCGCTATACAAATAAAGGTGAATTGAAAATTGGAACTTGTCGGAAAATATGGCGAAAAGTCCTACATGATGCGAATAGTTTGATCACGGTGTTTACTTCAGTAATTCCACTAATATCTGCATACTCAACATCTTAGTTCCATTCCTGTTTAGTTCAGTTATGACTTTAGTCAGATTAAGATAATCAAAAATCACTGTTTGAGCTTATGTAGGCCTACAGTTCAAAACTTAACTGAATAAATAGTTAGTAAACACAAGTACATCTTATAGATCATTTATTTTCATCACCAATTATCATAGTAGAACAGTTTCTCCAGCAGTTTGTAATGCACTTTGGAAACTGAAGATGAGCCCCTGGTCTAATGCGCCACCTGGCTTAAGAAACCCGTTCTCGAAGACTTATATTTAGTCATTATTTGGGTAGCACACATATTCTGAATGCCTTCGGCAGAATTCAAATGAGCCATTTTAATCTAGATTAATTCCAAGATTACAGTGAGATTAATCTAGATTAAAATTAATCTATGCCCACCTATAATATAATTATACATTAAAGCAGTAGAATATAACTATAGATTAATACAGTCAGATTAAAACAATAACAGTATGTTTTAAATTAGAGCAGATATGGACCTGTGAAATGGCCCGAAACGCTCCAGTCTTCCCCAGTTTCTCTCCTCCTTTCGTCACCGTCTCTGCAGACTGTTTAGCCGATTTAGCGGCTTCCTCCACTCCTTCTTTGATTTTCTTCCCGATGTCCGTTCGTCCGACTTCTTCCAAACCCTGAGGATATCCAAATCTGAATAATCACTGATAAAATACTTGTCGTGATGATAAAATAACAAATAATAATAATAACTTTTTTTATGATAATATAATAACAAAATAATTTGAAAAAATTATGAAAACAAATGAGCTGACAACCACGATTGCTGCAATTTATTTAACAGCCACAAGGCGGAGACATAAAGCAAAATAGACAGGCAGCGTTTCAAAAGAACGTGCCTTTTACTTTCACTTTCAAAACATTTGCATAAAAGGGATGTCTTACGTCACACCAAGAACCATAACTATAAATATAACGATCAACATATTTCCATCCACACTGATGAACGCTAAAAATACATTAAAAGAAGTCCTCAGTGTGTTACTAGTGCATTTGACCAGTGAATCCAGCTCGTATAATATAGCTAATCACATGGATTAATCTAACCAAGTGAATTTAGCGGTGGTAGTAAATGTAGAATGGTGGAATAATAAACAACATACTATTTTCACAATATGAGAGATTGTCATTAGTGGGCGGGACTTCCCCCTCTTATTACACTCAGAAGACCAGCTACTGACCTCTTTCACCGTATCTGACAGCGAGCCCAGAGTTTTCTTCAACACTTCAGACGTTTTCACCGTTTCAGACTCGATGGTTTTCTGAAAAACAACACAAACGACTTTGATAAATATGATCTCTAGTATGTTAGAGTCACATACCTTGTTAAGTAAACTCGCTATACTAAACTAAATTTACTTTACTCTTATGTATATATATATATATATATAGTGGTAGTCTCTTTTTGAAAATGGACGCACATATTTCCTCCTGGCCTGTTTTAGGGCTTCGGATTCCTCCAGTTTTTTGGCCTCCTCTCGAAACTTCTTGATGTTCTCCTTCATCTCCTTGTTCTTGCTCAGTTCCTGCTTCAGATTATCCAGAAACTCTCCCAGAAAGCCCTTCCTGCCGCCGCCACTGGACATAAGCCTGACCTACACACAAACAGACACATGCATCACTCTTCACACGCGCATAACACATCACACAAATATGCCCACACACACACACACGTATAACACATTATGCACGCATGCATGCACACATCCACAAACACCCAAACTCACACACACAAATGTACACACACACATGCGTGCACACACACACACATCAGCAACACTGTGAAATCCCACAGCTCCTCCAAAGCTCTGAGTGTAGAGAGTCTGACCTGTGCTGCAGCGGTGGCGGCAGCCGGAGCTCCACATATCCTGAAGACATGAGCTCTGGGATACAGCGACGAGTAATGACCAGACAAGACCAGCGCGGAGCTTCTCCTCACACACAGCTGAACACACACACACACACACACGTTAGCACAATGTTAGCAGAACAAACCAACTCTTGGCTTGAGAATGTCTGAAGTTTGAAAGTTATAGTCTTTTTTTATAAGTTATAAATTAGGGCCTGGGGCAGCACAGTGGCTCAGTGGTTAGCACTGTGGCCTCACAGCAAGAAGGTCGCTGGTTCGAGTCCTGGCTGGGCCAGTTAGCATTTCTGTGTGGAGTTTGCATGTTCTCTCTGTGTTGGCATGGATTTCCTCCTGGTGCTCCGGTTTCCCCCACAGTCCAAACACATGCGCTATAGTTGAACTGATTAACTAAATTGACCGTAGTGTATGTGTGTGTGAATGTGAGAGTGTGTGGGTGTTTCCCAGTAATGTGGTTGTGGCTGGAAGGTAATCTGCTGCGTAAAACATATGCTGGATAAATTGGCAGTTATTCCGCTGTGGCGACCCCAGATTAATAAAGGGACTAAGCCGAAAAGAAAATGAATGAATGAATAATTTAATTTAATTTAGTAGTTGGTGGTTCATTCCGCTGTGGTTGATAAATAAGCGACTTAGTCAAAGGAAAATTAATGAATGAAATTAGGGTCAGACAGAATCTGCCAATAATATTTACTAATTATAAGCGAAATTTTGTAAAGAAAAGAAAAAAATGGAGAGTATAGCAAGTAAAAAATTAAATCATGAAATAAAAAAGAAAATTTTTTTGCTCTTTTATTTAATGTTTACAATGCAAATACAATTAGACCAGCTTGGCCAGTAAGCAAAGCAAGACTCTCATGATATATATATATATAAACTAAAAGACAAAAAAAAAATATTACTTTACAAACCGTCGTCTAAATAAATCATCATTAAAACATCAGTCGATAATATTATTGAAATTTATATAAAACTTGAATACATATATATTTACACACATAAGTACATAAGTAAATGAATAAAAGTACATCAATAAAAAAATACACATTTACATAAGTAAATAAATACTCAATAATGGGCAACCAAATTTGTGAAAATCTGCATAATTCTGAGCATATTTCATACTCTGTGAGGGTCTTCTGATAAGACTTGACAATTATTTTCACAAAAGATGACAAAATAATGATTCTGGATATGCTTGATTCTTTTAAATTAAAATAATTCAATGAATTTAGAACGGCTTGTTGGAAAGCAATATAATCTAGTTTGATAATCAGATATTTGTAAGTAAATCATTGAATCACTGTAAAGTTACATGTTTTTGAACAATTATAGATTAGCAGTATGATAATTATTAAGACAAAATCGTCATGTGCACTATTAGAGTAAAATTTGACAGATTAGCTGAGATAAACAAATGTTGTTTGATATTAAAGACTCTTGCAAACATGATATTTTACACACATTTAAGAATGGGTAAAACTAAAATCATTTCCAAAGAAAACTCACTATACATTACCACAAAACACAGTAATAACACAAGAAATACCATGGTATTTTGTTGTTAAGCGGATTTAACTGATTAATTAACATCTGCTTGGCGCCTGTTCGGATTTTCCACATAAACGTTAGAACTTGTAAACGCTTGTTATAATATTTGATATTTTACCAAGGCCAGATTCTGGTTTCATCAGCATGACTGATCCATCTATGCACATTTCTGCATTAAACACGCGCGCTCCCGCCGAACCAAGAGCGCGCTCGCGGGGCTTGAGTCGCGAACATTGTATTTATCACTTTTACATTAAACACGCTGCTGATGAGCGTTTAATAAACGCTTTATATGAGAAACTCACCTGGTAACACTGACACAAGGAGGCCGCCATCTTGGAAGCGCCGCGAGTGACCTGTTTGGTTGGTGACCTTGCGACGCAATTCCGGGGGAGGAGCGACGTCATGAAACAGCCAATCAACAGCCGCATGTTGTTTGAGATGTATATTTATATATTTGTAAGAAGAACGGTGATTTAAGTGACTTTGAAGATATTGTAATAATTGTAATGTAGAGGAAAGCATAGAACGTATCATAAAGAAATGTCCATTATATTAAAGAAAACGGAATATGATGATAGACAATGAGGAAAATAATGTAAATATAGATATTAATAGTATGTCAAGTAGTGGAGTAGGAGATAGTAAATTGAAAGCTTTATTAATGTTTCTTAGAGAGACTGGGTTGTATAATAGAATATAAATTAATAAGAATAAGAGGGTACAATTTTCAATTCTGATCCACACTCCTAACCAGTCGATGGCGGAAATCCATCATAAAGTTGTATGCCAACCGCCAATAAAAAACCCACGAAGAAGAAGAAGAAGAAGAAGAAATGACTTTGAACGTGGCATGGTTGTTGGTGCCAGACGGGCTGGTCTGAGTATTTCAGAAACTGCTGATCTACTAGGATTTTCATGCACAACCATCTCTAGGGTTTACAGAGAATGGTACGAAAAAGGAAATATCCAGTGAGTGGCAGTTCTGTGGGCACAAATGCCTTGTTGATGCCAGAGGTCAGAGGAGAATGGCCAGACTGGTTCCATCTGATAGAAAGGCAACAGTAACTCAAATAAGCACTCGTTACAACCAAGGTCTGCAGAAGAGCATCTCTGAATGCACAACATGTCCAACCTTGAGGCAGATGGGCTACAGCAGCAGAAAACCACACTGGGCGCCACTCCTGTCAGCTAAGAAACAGGAAACTGAGGCTACAATTCACACAGGCTCACCAAAACTGGACAATAGAAGATTGGAGAAACGTTGCCTGGTCTGATGAGTCTCCATATCTGTTGCTTTCATGTCAATATGGAGCAAAATCTCCAAGGAATATTTCCGATACCTTGTTGAATCTATGCCTAGAACGATTAGGGCAGCTCTGAAGGCAAAAGAGGGTCCAACCCAAGTAAGGCGTACCTAACAAAGTGACTGGTGACTGTATATGGATGGTTTTTGCCTGTCTTGAAAGTAATTATGTATTAAATGTCATTATTAGGTTTCTAAATAATTATTATAAAACTGACATTATTAAACTTATTTTACACATAGATAAGCATCTAATTTACGTTCTAGCACCTAATACTATTGTATATTGTATATAAATATATATGTATATATATATATATAAATATAAACAAAACAGAAATGAAGCAGTAAAACAGAAAATCAAACAAAATAAAGTATCATCATTTTCTTCATTTATTAAAATCCTTTACTTAAAAATATAGACAATTTGTTAATGATTGTAATTAACCCGTCCATGTTGAACATGGACTGAAATAACATTGACTGACAAATGACTGAAACACATTAGTATTAGGTCAAATTAAAACTGTAGTTGATTTTAATATTAAGACCTCTCCCAAACTCCGCCCCCAAAACACATCAGCCAATCGGATCTCAGCATTAAAATGATTGACACTCATAGTGTGTCCTGATTGGCTAAAACAACACTTCTGTCACAGAGATGCGTGTGATTTCTCACAAAGTTTTAAAAAATCGTGCAGGTTTACGACTCTTCGGCTGAGCTTTTGGTGTGCTCAATATTCATCGTTGAATGATTTCCGATCATAATGTTCTGTGCATTCTCAATATGGATGTATGATGGTTTCTGCAGCCACGGATCATGTTGTTGAAGCATCGGTCCACATGACGGAGGTGGAGCAGATGATGAATAAAATATGTTATTATGCGGAGTTCCACTTTCTCGTTTCAGTCGCGCTGATTTTTCCAGCTCTAGTCGAAAGTTTGCATTTACGACGTTCTCCTCCTGTTGTTTCTTGTTTTCCTCTTGTAGCTTCTTAAGTCGCAGATTTTTCATCCAAATTCTCCTTTGATTTTCTACAGCATCCCGGGAAATGGCCTTCGAGGCGTTGCGTTCGAATGTTCTGGTTTTTTCATCAAGAGCCACTTTTGTCTTAAGCACCAATGGTAAATTATTATGCGACAATCGATTCTTGCAAGGCAGCAGTGGAATAACAGAGTTCAGTTTGTGGTGGTTTTCCAGCGAATTTATGATGGCAGAATCTGTGGTCGTCATGCTTTGGTTTGATTTGAAGTTCTGGGTGAGCAGTAGTAACGCGAACGCAGAATTTTCGATGGCGTCCTCGATACATCTTAACGTTGATTTTCCAGCTTGGGCGAAGTCTTCGGAGAATGTTGCGCCATTTGCGGAAATGATTCCCTCAAGTTTGTCCCTTAATCTTTGTGCTTCGTCAGCATCTTCGGCTTCGTGTAGGATCACGAATGCGTAAAAGTTTCATCCACATCACTTGAGACTGTAGGGTGAAAACTGTTAGGTTGAGTTGGTGGTTTGCGATCGGGTTGAGCTTTGGGTTTGGCGCCATCATTTGGGCTGGATAAAAAATGAGTGTTTTTGGACGTCAGAAATTGTGAGGTGGTGTTGTCATGGAGACACCGATTCGACTTGGTTGTGCCATTGAATTCTGCAGTCTGTGCTTGGCTGTTTCCGTAAATATTTGTTGATTTCTCATGACAACTTTGTAAGTTGTTTTGACTTTTGAATTCTGTTGGCGTGTGGAGGCTCATCGGCTTTGATTCTTCGATATTGCCTTCTGAAGCCGTAGGTGAGCTAATTTCAAGATGATATGAACTATCACCTGAACTTGATGTCGAAGGTAGTGGATGGATGTTTGTGTCTGATACCTTGAGAGAATTAAGATTGCATGTTTCTGTAGAAAGTTCTGAGTTTGAAGTACTGATAACGTCAGGTCCGCAGACTTGCTTAACTTCCTCTTCGACATCTCTTTGACATGGCAAACCAGCCGTTCTGTATGATTCAAGTGCTGTGCAGTATGCTTTATCTCGTTGCGACTTGTCGCACAAATTCTCCTGCACCAAAATGGCGAAAATTCTTGCGATAACCAACAACGAATTGACATCCGTTGGCATAAAACCACTAATGTGGCTACAGTTCAAATGCTCTCCATGTGTTTTGATCATTTCCGCCAAGCAGTTTCCAACACTGCTATCCTTGATAGCTGTTAGCTTAGCATGTGCTGCTTCGTGTTTCTTCAGGAAAATCAAACAAATGGCATGAATCAGTTCCTCAGTCGGTTTGCGGCCCATTTTGTACGTCAGGCTGAACAGGCGCTCTTGCGGAGCTTGGGACAGGATCTCAAAGACCTTGCCGAGATTCGGACATCCTCCCTCTAAAGGCTTCATTCCACGTTCTGCCATTGTTTTCACAAATTTAGGTGATCACATGCGAATATGTGCTCGTATATGACATATCAAAGCCATATCTGGGGATCCTGAAAGACAAAGCTGTGTTGAGAAGTCTGTCATGATGTTTTTTAAACTTTTATATTTACATTTAGATGACTAACCGCAATTTAAAGGACAAATACTCCAAAACCAAAGTAGGTTTTCAAACGTTTTCGCAGATATGTGAGAATGGAGAACTTTTCAAAACATTGTCATATGTATGTGAAAAGTTTTTAAAAGGTCAGTAAAGTAGCTATATCACTAACACAAAAATAAACCCATTTTTTTCGAGTTATATATGATTTATTAAATATTTTTATCTTAATATTTTGGGTATATTCGTCAACCCTGCACAAGCATTATAGCTAGCTATCAACCTTTCAAATTAGCTACTCATGCTAACTTCGAGAGAACATTACCATAACATTCTGAGAATACTTCTTGCTAGCTGTCAGCACAAACAGGTAACCCATTTTAAATTGACAGTTTATAAATCTATCAAGTACAAAATATCAAAATGGACCTTATAAAAGGCATATAAACAAATAAACAATACAATAATACTCATCAATAAAGCTAATTAAGTGTTTAATGACTCATCAACTGTAAGCTTGACCTATAAATAATAAACAAATCACATGTTTAAATAGATTACATCGAAACCCAGTGTCTTACCTTTGTAATAGTTCTGCATTGATTCAAAATCAGGAACTTGTACACTGACCCAATCATTCACGTCCTCACACAAGAAACGGAGAATCTGTAGAAATGGACCATTCGTCAGACATTAAAAGGTGTATTTTTCAGTTTTATTTGTGTAAGTATAAATATAGTAATGTTTTTAAGCCTACGTGACTTTCTTGTGGCTTTCATCGAGCAGTCCAGTGGTAATGCGGAAGACAGTAAACACTGTAGACGTCATGAGGTTGAAAACTACCAGAAGATGGCGGTACAACTGAAATTACATGTAGAAGGGTTTTTTGGATCAAGCTGAACATACAAACAAAATGGTACATGCTTACAATATTACATACTGTCATCTCAAGGTTAATTAATAAAATAGGTAAAGATAATGCATCTCAAGAATAAAAAATAACAGTTTATAAATAAATTGCAATAAAATAAATTAAATTGAAATAATAAAGGGGCTTTGAAAATTAAATTAGCTTATAAAAGTCCAGAAAAGAGATAAGCTTAGGGGCTTTTTTTAATCATTGACCAGTTTTACAGATTTGACCATAACCATGTCTGTACCTGTGTATGGAGTCAATCTAGGGCCATATATACTTGCAAAATAAAAGAATGTCTTGCAAACAAAAAATAATGTCTTGAGCAAAAAATAAATAAATGCAAATCTCCAA
The DNA here is from genome assembly GCF_903798145.1 of Danio aesculapii. Lineage (NCBI taxonomy): Eukaryota > Metazoa > Chordata > Actinopteri > Cypriniformes > Danionidae > Danio > Danio aesculapii. The sequence continues at coordinate 5,111,086 of NC_079456.1, read as the reverse complement.
ATATCATAAAGCAAAAACAGATTTTCGACAAATAAAAATTAATTTTGTAGCAAAAATAAGAACTCAAATGGAAAATTAAGTTTTGAGAAATAAAAATGAAATTCGCAAACAACAACAACAAAAAAAAAGAACTGCAAATAAAAATCAAAGACTGCAAAAAAATAAATAAATAAACTAAACTAAAAATAGTTGTAATAAAAAAAATATGTATATTTGCAAAACATTTTTTATAGAATTGCCTTTACAAACCTAGGCTGTGATACCACCTCGGTGAAACTGTGTAATATTTTACATAAGAGGAAATCTATATTCTTTAATAATTGGTTCAGTAATGGCGTGATATTAGTAAACCAGTTATTTGACAGTAATGGTAATTTATTTACTTACTCTGATTTTATTGCAAGATATACTCTGCCCATATCTAAAAAAAAGAATTTAATATCATTTGTAAAGCCATTTCCTCTGAAATCTGTATGCTTTTTAGAAATAATAATAATAATAATAATAATTCATTGATTTCCGCTTGTTCCCTTTAGTCCTGTTTCTACTGTTGTTGGATCTATTTGTTTCTCCACTAAAAAATCCAATCATAAAATCAGATCTTTATTTTTAGACCTGGTCATCTCAAATCCTTCTTCTGTTTCTTATTGGAACAACCTCTTTGATGATATTAAATGGTCGTATGTCTGGTCTCTCCCCCAGAAATATTTTTTAACAAATAAAATTAAAGAAATTTCTTTTTAAATTATTCACAGGTTTTACCCAGTTAAACAATTTTTACAAAAGTTCAAAAATGATATTGACATCTCTTGCTCTTTCTGTGAGACTTCTTCTGAATCTGTTGCTCACTTGTTTTGGGAGTGTCCCTTTGTTAAATCGTTTTGGTCTGATGTTAATTCTCTAATTGTCCAAAACGTTTGTGGTGATTTTTCTTTAACCTATAAACATGTTGTTGTGGGGTTTTATAATAAAGGTAAACACTTCCATAATTCATCTTTTTGCATAAACCTCATTTTATTTATTGGAAAGTTTTTTACACACAAATGCAAATATACTCAATGTAAGCCAAATATTTTATTTTTTAAAAGAGAACTGATACTTTATTTAAAAACCATCACAGTCTCTCTCAACAAGAAAGCTATTAAAACTTATAAAACATGTGCTTTATTTAATATTCTGCAATAATTTGTTTTATGTCATGTGCCCTCCCTTTTTTTTTGTTTTGTTTTTTGTTTGTTTCATTTTCTTTCTCGTTGTCTTTCTGTGCTTTACCTATATTATATTTGTTATAAAATTCTTATAATTCTCTTGTCCCAAAAAGTAATATTTCTATTGATTGTACCATATTTCTTTTAGTTCTGTATTTGTTGTAATGCACTGTTATTATTGCAATAAAAAAATAAAATTAAAATTAAAATAAAAACCTCGGTGATACTGTGTCTCCAGGTGATGACGTCACTTAAATGGAGGCAGGTCCGGGCCTACCGTAAACGCCCAAGTTCCCTTGACCACGCCCCCTTGTCAAATCAGAGCCACAAAGTGAAACTTGCAAAAACGTGACGTCAAAAGTGAAAACAGCGTCGCAAACGCAAGCTTGAATTTATGCAAATATTTTCGTAGTTTTTTTTGCTTGATATTTATTTTCAGTTCTTTTTTGTGTTTGCAAATTTCATTTTTATTTTTCAAAACTTAATTTTACCTTTGCACTTCTTTATTTTTGTTAGCAAAATTAATTTTATTTCTCAAAAACACATTTTTGCTTTGTGATTTTTGGAGATTTGCATTTATTTTATTTTATTCATTGCTGAAAACTTTATTTTTTGTTTGCAAAACTCTTTTATTTTGCAAGTATATATGGCCCCAGGTTGACTCCATACCTCTGACATAATGAAAAAAGAACATGTTTCAAACTCTCTATCTCAAAAAAACACAATTATTCACATTTTAATAGAATTTCCATCTTAATAATTCGTTGGTAGGATAAATCTCATATAATATTTTAAGCTCACCTCCTTAACTTCATAATCTTTCCTTATTCTTTTAATTTCAACATTGTTAACATCTTTAAATAGGAATTCTCTCCTAATCAGATTTGGAAATTGTGACTGTAAAAATTAAGTTCTTAATGACTTTGTTAGTGCATTTGCTATCACAGAAAGCATAACCATTGACAGACAGTTGCCTCAATTTGGGAGAGCTTCGGGAATATAAAATATATTCTTTAACTAAAGACCTTAAAGCTACTGGAAAGCCCCTAATCATTTTATTATAAAGCTTTACAGTACATTGCAGCTGGAATTTCTTACAAAACTCTCCATTGAATGCCATTATCGTCCAACAAATGTGCAACAGCCCAAATCCCTTTAGTATTCCATTCCAAAATACTGACTTTCTACCATTTTTTACACATCTATTGTTGCAAACAGGAATTACATTTAGGAGGTGTTGAGTTGACTGTTCAAATGTACTAATAAACACATCCGTAATATTTTCAGAAGCAAAATAAAATTACTCCTAGAGGCTAATATTTCTGGAACTCTATTATAGTTCATATTATTTGGGAAAGAGCCGGGTTAACTCCCTTCAAATACACTAATAATAATAAAATTAAGGAAATTCAGTTTAAAATACGACATACAATTTACCCGGTAAAATCGCTATTATTAAAGTACATTGAAATGGAGGATATCTGTGGTTTCTGCGATGCCGATAAAGAGAGCCTTTGTCATTTATTTTTGTGAATGCAACGTTGTAACCAATTTGTGGAAAGATCTCGCTAAACATATTTTTAAAATGACAAAACATTTATTATTTTACATTAAAATAAATGATTTCCATTATGAAAACAACTCCAGCAAAAGCCTTGAATATATTGTTAATCTCTTTATTTTATTGACAAAATTTGACACGCACAAACAGAAAAGTCATCTCACACATGAACAGTTGTTTTGTGTTGAGTTTGACTTCATTTCTACTGAAATTGCTGAAAAGCAAAAAAAAAAAAAAAAAACTGAGATATAATTATTATAACACTTTTTTTTTGATTTCCCTATCAATTCTTAAAATCACTGGATGTAGAAATACACTATGCTTTGTGGATTTAATTTAATTTAATTTAATTTAATTTAATTTAATTTAATTTAATTTAATTTAATTTAGTTTATGTTTTGTTTTGTTTTGTTTAATTTAATTTAATTTATTTATTTAATTTAATTTAATTAATTTAATTTAATTTATTTTCTTTATTTAATTTAATGTTAATTTAATTTAATTTAATTTAATTTAATTTAATTTAATTTCATTTAATTTAATTTATTTAGGTTAATGTAATTTAATTTATTTTATTTTATTTTATTTTAATTAATTTAATTTAATTTAATTTAATTTAATTTATTTTATTTTATTTTATTTTATTTTATTTTATTTTAATTTAATTTAATTTAATTTAATTTAATTTAATTTAATTTAATTTAATTTAATTTAGTTTTGTTTTGTTTTGTTTTGTTTTGTTTTGTTTTGTTTAATTTAATTTAATTTAATATAGGGGTGACGCAGTGGCGCAGTAGGTAGTGCTGTCACCTCACAGCAAGAAGGTCGCTGGTTTCAAGCTCAGCTGAGTCGTTGGCATTTCTGTGTGAAGTTTGCATGTTCTCTCTGCCTCAGCAGGGTTTCCTCCCAAAGTCCAAAGACATGCGGTACAGGTGAATTAGGAAGGCTAAATTGTCCATAGTGTATGAGTGTGAGTGAGTGTATATGGGTGTTTCCCAGAGATGGGTTGCAGCTGGAAGGGCATCCGCTGCGTAAAACATGTGCTGGATAAGTTGGCGGTTCATTCCGCTGTGGCGACCCCTGATCAATAAAGGGACTAAGCCGAAAAGAAAATGAATGAATGAATAATTTAATTTTATTTTATTTTATTTTATTTTATTTTATTTTATTTTATTTTATTTTATTTTATTTAATTTTATTTTATTTTATTTTATTTTATTTTATTTTATTTTATTTTATTTTATTTTATTTTATTTTGTTTTATTTTATTTTATTTTATTAATTCTTGACGGTTTATGCAATAAAAAATGGCAGTACAAGTTAGACTGTCTGTCTGTTGATCCAATAAATATTATTGTGCATTCATTTGATCTAATTACTTTGCTTTATTTCAAGTTTTTTATTTAAATTTGACAACTATACACCCCATATGGAACAGTTATTTCTTTATATTATTCCCACATGAAAAAAGCACTATAGTAATTTATAGAACCATACGCTAGCGAAGTGTATTATACTGTATATAACAGTATTTACAATAGTTATTAATAAAGGCTACAGCATATGTAGTATTCACTATATATTCATTCATTTTCATTTCGGCTTAGTTCCTTTATTAATCAGGGGTCGCCACCGTGGAATGAACCACCAACTTATCCAGCACATATTTTACGCAGCGGATGCTCTTCCAGCTGCAACCCATCACTGGGAAACACCCACACACAGTCATTCACACAATAGCTTGCCCAATAGTGCATCGATCGTGGGGGAACATGAGGAGAACATGCAAACTCCTCACAGAAATGCCAACTGACCCAGCTGAGGCTCAAACCAGCGACATTCTTGCTGTGAGGCGAATGTGCAACCCACTGTGCCACCGCATCACCATTAACTATTTACAACAAATGTAATAAATACTGTAGTATTAGCTTTTACTACAGTAAACTGGGGTGTATTGTAGTATACTATACCCTATATAGTTGCAGAAAACTACATACAGAGTAATCATTTGTTTATATTACTATAGTTGTTGTGTTACCATACATAATCACCACAATATATTAATCCATGTTCTTTACTATAGTACAATACTATAGTAATTTTGCATGTGGGTTTTGCTTAACAACAAATATCAATAATATATTAACAAAATAAAATAATTATTCGCATGCGTGATGTCACTATGAATGTTTAATTTGTATTATTTAAGAAAAATGTATTGTTTCACAAGAGTTTACAGTAGAGACATTATTTTATTTGATCATATAAATCTATTGAAGTTACTTTATACACTCCATTTAATAAAGTAGACACTTTTAAGTGTGCTCTTATTATATAATCTTCATCTCCCGCCAAATTGCGCGAGATTAAGCCAAGCATGTGCGCGATAACGGGAGCAGGGTTTCGCGCGCAACCCTAAGCTCCGGTAACTTGCGTAAATGACACGCCGCTCAGCCAATCAGCGAGCTGATCTGAACTCCTCCCAGCCAATCAGCTTGCGCCGTGCCCACGGCAGGAGGGGAAACACGTTGTTCAACACTTTTATTGATTCGAGCTCGTTTCATTGCGTTTCGCGGCAGGACTGAACTCTAACAAAAGTGCAACGTTTTCACACTTTCATCACATTTACCGAGTCAAAATCACGTCTTCTGTTCCCGAGAAGAAGATAACAGGTAAAGAGCTGATTTTAAATTCACTTTCGGTTGAGATTTAAATGTATTGTTTATAAAACCGCGCGAACGAGCTGCATTTACTTGATAAATATGAGCAATTTGCATATTGATCTCCTGCATGTTAATGTGTATATTATGTAACGCATCTTTTATTCGTCTGTCTTGGGGAAAAGTTTAAGATTTTTACTAGTTAAAAGCCTCACGTCTCAAATAAAGTCGAAATCTCTTAATTGCGGTGTTATTTGTATTTTTAGATATTAATTCAGTCGAAATGTAGATTATTAATGATTTGTAAACGGAAATGAGTAATCATAACAATGCTAAACAGCCCAGGAAAGTGTATGTGAAGGTCGAACTTGAGTAATTCAGGATTTCAGGAATGGTGGATGTTGATATATAATTGGTTTATATAATTTTAAAATGACGAATGCTTCCAAAATGGACATATCTTAGCTAATTTTGACCTATTTTCTGACATGTTTGTCTGTTTTTTGATGAAAGACCACCCACGTCATGACCAACGCTCAACCCTTCATTTGAGTGAACGCAGTTTGCGTTGGTTCCCGTTTAAACTGGTTGATTTCTGCAAATGAACCCCATCCAAGCTCGTATATGGAGCTCAGGCCTCATTCCTGCTTCCTGTTGTTGGTTTAAAGTCGACATGATGAAGACTGATACTATTCACCCCCTGCAGTACCAATGAGTCACATCAGGGGGCGTTTCTTTTCGGTTTCCGCCAATGACAGGCGTGGTTTGTTGAGCTAAGATGTCAACAAGGCTCTTTATGCACTTGTAGGAATGGAGATTCTCACAGCTCTTGTAGGGCATTGGTAGCCTTTGACTTACCTTTTGAGGAATGTAGTCATTTGGTGCCACGATGTATTCATAATCGAAGTTCCTACATTGGTGAGAAACCCTAAAACGTATGCCAATTTTAAAATGATGACCAATATGTCGATAATATTAGTGATTTGGTGCTTTACTCAAACAACATTGGGAATTTTCTGGTTTAAATGTGACCTTATACCATACAGAAGCCATTTTGTAATGTTAAGAAGTCTCTATATAAGGGTTCAAAGTAGGGCTGCGCAATATAGGAGAAAGATGCAATGTTTTGGTTTTCTTTGATATGAATAGTTTCATCAGATGGCTTAAATAGCTATTTGGTATCGGCATGGGCCGGTTTTAGATTCTGACAGTGTGATAACCTTGAATAAAAGTACCATGTTTTCACGGTATTGTGATTACTGCTCTCAAATATATTCTTTTTAAAAGTCTGGGTAAAAAAAACACAACTTTCCCCCCTTTGAACACAATAGATTTTATTTTAAGAAACACTTAAATATTTTGGAGCTGTAAATATGTCAGGCCAAATAATTCAATTGAATTAAAACGCAAGCTTTCTTCACAATTTAAAACGGCATCTTTGGATATCTTTTCTGCTGGAAATCCTGTTGTCCTAAAAACAACAAAAAGGTAAATAATAAAAAAAAAATCTTACACATACCTTAGGAACGGTATAATAGAAAACATTGGCGGTTTTAAAACCTTTTCCAAGCCATGGTATACCTTGAAAACAGTTATCCCATGCCTAATTTGGTAAGAATAGAGGTACAGGAATTGAATAATCAAATGTAAAATAGCACGGCATAGTCTTCATTGTACAAATAATTCAATGAAATATTTTTTTATTAAACTTACAAGTGTTACAATTCCTAGTGCCTGAATGCCGTAAACTGTCTTGATCTGGTCATACAGTCACATACTACAAATGCAAATGCTAAACTCATGCTGTTATTAATGGTAAAAATGACTTTGTTTGTTTACACTTTATTGTCCCCAATGGGAAAATTTGTCTTGGACTCTAGGCCCACATTTGCATACAATGAACAGAAACTGACATCAAAAAACATAAATCAGCACAAGCATTCAATCATCATCATCAAATATTACATATTTAAAAGTCAAATTGATGTAGGTAAAAAAAGAAAAGATTTCTCACATCTCATGTTCTGAACTGCGGCTCCTGGTCAACTATAATGCTAGTTCAATTGGAGATCCAGCGACATGACTATTGTGAATGTACATTGCGATATCGAGGTTAAAACGATATAATGTGCAGCCCTTTTTCAAAGCATTAGACTTAAAAACCACCACAGGAAATGGTTGAGGGGAAAAAATTTAATAAATATATATATGTGTGTGTGTGTATATATATATATATATATATATATATATATATATATATATATATATATATATATATATATATATATATATATATATATATATATATATATATATATATAACAAACAACTTCGTTTACTTATCCTATAAGGCTGTAAAATGTCGTAATCAAATTTGTGTAAATCAATGAAATTGTAAAACCAATCTTGAGTCGTCACACTAGAGTTTGAGCATGCAAAATTCTGTCTTATGCTGCTTCGAAAAAGGAACGAGACAAAACAAGATTAGACCTTGATGAAGCGAGTGATTTACTCCAAATGTAATATTTCTGTACAGAGAGGTCATGTTTTGGTCTTGTATTGGTCTCAAGCATTCATGTGGACATGAAATTACCGGTTTGTTCACTGAACTTGAACTTTAAATGCAGCGAGACTTGTCGTTGAAACTTGCGTTTCCATTCTGCTGCATTTGTATGCGTATGAATGGAGGTCTTTGGGGTTAAAAGTGCAGTGTGACCGCAGATTTACTCATATGAAATGGTTTTAAATTGCTTGTGCAAGCTGTTTGGTTTGGTTATCTGGAAAAAAAATAAATGTTAATCATTCATGAATCATAGATGGGTTGGTTTATGGTAGACTATTTTCCTCAAATCATTTGAGCATTTGATTAATGCCCTGTTTTACATCAGTAGTTATTGAAATACCATTGTTTATCAATATTATTATCATTTGATGCAAGGGCTGCATGATACTGGGAAAATATCCCATGTTTAATGTTGTGATAACAATTTTTTGCTTCAATTTAGCTAACTTGCAAATCGCTAATTTATTAGCAATTAAAAAAATATTAATATAGTCATACCAAAATAAATGTGTAATTTTTCTGAGTTAATTAAATTAATAGAACTGTCATGGTGCAAATGTTTAGACTTTAAAACGCCTACAAATGACTGAAAACATCTGCTGAAATTCAGATTCTTATTGGCTGTCATCATTTTCCTCTCTCTCGTCTCCTATAATTAGTATTTATTTTCAGCTCTAGGTTCACCTAACAGCACCTACTGGAGAGGCGGGGAGAAAGATAGTAAGATGGTTCTGATTGGTCAGGTTTGGTTGAACAACCCATGCATGCAGCGCACAAAAGTAACGTATTTTATTGTGCTCTGCGATTTATAGATATTGCATATACTATTATCGCGATAACGGTAATTTATTATGTTGTGCTGCCCTATTTGGTGCCATTAGATTATTGTTTTTATACGAAATTTCTAGGATTTATGCAAAAAAAAAAGTTTTGTCTTGTTTCTAGTCCAAATATCTACATTTCAAAGCGAAAACAAGATTATTTTGCTTGCCACGCTGGCAGATAATTTAGCTTATTTTAAGGAAAAACTCTTAATTTTGCCTTTTTGTTTTGTTTTTAACTTTACAATAAATATTTTTACTTGATCAAAGAATTATTTGACTAGAAATAAGAATAATCGCAATTGTTCAATTGTTTTGTACCTGAAAACTGTTAACCTCACCAAAAACAGTCAAATAGAGCTGTTCAAACGTCTTGTGAAACTATATGCATCGTATTGCAATGTTTAAAAAAAGTACATTTGAGTTTTCACCATTCAATGGCCGCCCTGTATTACGCCACCATCTTTTTGTAATGGTAACATGACTCTAAACGAGGTTGCAAAGAAGCAGAGAATCAGAAAAGTGCCGCAGGAGACGAATGTGGAAAAAAAACAGCCCGACTCTGAAACAAACACCTTTTTCCTGCTCGTATAAAGGTTTTGGCTCGGAGCCATTGTCTGAACTGTAAAAAGGAAGGCGGGAAACTCTCACTTTCTGGTGTGGTTGTTTCCAGGTTTGCCGCCATGTGGATCCAGGTGCGCACTATGGATGGTAAGGAGACCCATCGGGTCGACTCCCTGTCCAAGCTCACCAAGGTGGACGAGCTGCGTGTGAAGATCGCCGAACTCTTTAACGTCGAACCCGAGCGGCAGAGACTCTTTTACAGGGGCAAACAGGTGACGTCTGCTGTGTTTGAGAGCTGTTGCGTAAAGCTAGCTGAACAAACTCTTGACTTGCAGAAAATGCTTAAGAGTTGATCAAATTTAGTTTAGCGGTTTCACAATGCCTGCTATGTTAACACCGAGCTTAAACCTGAGTTAGGGATTTTTAATTGGACTGCATGCCCTGAAAGTGAGACTTGTCTGCAAGCGTTCATTTTCGATGTGATTCATTTCTCACAAATGTGTCAGGTCACTTCTCTATTGAAGATTAAGAGATCTAGTTATCAGAACTGTAACATATGCCACCATTTGTAAAGCTAATGCACTGCTAATCCAAATACAGTTTTGGAGTTTTTAGCAAAAATTAATTGTGAAACTTTAATATAATCTTAATTTTCATGCCGTTAAAATGGGCATAGAAGCTGGCATGGCGTTAAACGCTAACAACTTTGCTAATGCAGTAAAAGTTTGAGGCAACTTGGAGCAAATATTGTAGCAGTGCAAATCAACTGATTTTAAAGGATCCTCTCAAATTAATTTATTATTTACTCATCCTTTTACTGTCTTCTGATGAGCACAAAGGAAGACCTGCTGAAGAGGGCGCTGGAATAAACAACAGCCATTTACTTCCAGAGTATTTTTATAATCCTACTGTGGGTGTCAATGACTGGTTTCTACAGAATATCTTGTTTTATGAAGAAATTCTTAAACTTGGAACCACTCGAGTCCACTATAATGAGGACATTTCTGTTTTGTGTGCATTATATCTTTAATTGTGTAGGTTCACAAATATGAATTGACAATTCAAAGCTATTTTAAATATATAATTGGCTATAAATGATTCTCATTCAATAATATATATATATATATATATATATATATATATATATATATATATATATATATATATATATATATATATATATATATATGAGAAATTAAGTAGGACAAGATGCAAAAGATACTTTTAGTCTGTGTAAAATAAAATTTTACGATGGTTTTTTGTTTTGCGCAGTTATTCTTTAGGTGAACAATTAATCTGTGCAAGTTAGTCTATTAAAACAGTTTGTTTTGGTAATCTTTAATCAAGGTCTGACCATTTGCTTCTACGTTTAAAGTGGGCGGTTCTATGATGTCAGCTTGATGTTTCAGTATTCTTTACCATACCCTTTCCATTAGATTGCTATGAGGAAATGAGCAAAAAGAAATCCCCGGCCCCTTCCAATTGAAACTGAATATTGAGAAGTACGACAACATACTGAAATGAGTCTTAGCAACCCACAGTGCAAACACATGAGGTGTAGGTAAATTGAATAAGCTAAATTGGTAGTAGTATGTGTGTGAATGCAAGAGTGAATGGGTGTTTCCCACTGTTGGGTTGCAGAAGGAAATCCGCTGGGTAAAACGTGCTGGATAAGTTGGCGGTTCATTCTGCTGAGGTGACCCCTGAATAATAAATGGACTAAGCCGAAAAGATTAATGTATGAATGAATTCTTAGCAACTTTCGAATCATACAGACTGGCTGTCAGAAATTGCATACTTCCATACTATATAGTATGGTAAAATCAGTATGCGAGTCGAGTAGTATGTCTGAGTTCATAGAATTGGAAAAACAAAATGTGACAAGTACCCGGAAAACCTACTATTACCAGCGAGATTCTGAAGTGCGCATCCGATGCAAGCTACACTATCCTACGAGGCGCCTCGAGAGAATTCATGAATGGGTGTGAAGCGATGCAACGAACGCGTGTTGATGGCGGATGTAGTACATCTGAGTTCTATTCATACTGTATAGAATGTACTTCTCTAATGGTCAAGTAGTATGTTTAAATGCAGTACCTACTTAGTAGTAGGCGATTTTGGACGCAGCCCTTGAGGCCTTTAAGATATACCTCACTTTGCTCACACCTGATTGGTTCAGTTTGAATTTGCATAGTTGCTGTGTAGCGTTAGTTACCATAGGGAGTGCCAACACTGATACAAGGACACCGGAGTGGTGTAGATCAGTCGATCCATCCAGCAGATCACTCGTATGTCAGCTCATAGATAGATCAGCTGATCAATGTGAGTTTAAAAGTCTCCAGTGTCCATATGTGTTTGCACTTGGTGAACTGGTGACCTTCACAGCCAATCACAGGCTCTGTAGTATGTACTACATTTGAATTTACTTCTCGACCCTTAGAGAAGTACGTTTTATATTTAGTAGTCACCGTTCAAACACAATGGCTAATCTGCTGTGTTTAAAAACGTGCTCAGATGTTAGCAGAAAATGGACGCTTTTAAATTTTCAGTGCTTATTGGTACCAAACTTGGTGCTTTTGACAACACTAACGTACCTGGATAAAAACCCAAACCAGCTTTGTGCAACAGCCCTCTGTTTTACATGGGAAGGGAAGATCATTTGGTGTCTGAGTGGAGTTTTGATTGTGTTTGATCTGTTTGGTAGATGGAGGATGGTCACACCATTTTTGACTATAACGTGGGTCTAAACGACATCGTTCAGCTGCTGGTTCGGCAGGCGGTTGCAGCCGCGGCACTACCGAAAGACAAGGAGGCGGAGCTGTCCGACTCAGACTCTGGCTGCGGATCGGCTCAGAGCGAGTCTGATAAAGGATCCACACATGGTGAGAGCGATGCACAGAGCGCTGGAGCCTCCGGACAGACGGACACCGCAGACCTCATCGACCCCGGGTTTGGCTTTTATAAGGTGAAAGGAAAAACACTGACTCATTTATGTGCTTATTTTGGTGTTTAATTGTGTGTATATTATTGTTTTTGAGCAACAGTACATTAGGTCTATTGCCTTTTAAAAGTCTCAAAGCTCTTAAAACTGGGTCTTAATTTGGCCACAACTTTCTCTTTGTTTCAGCAAATGGACTGATTTTTGGTGGAAAATCTTATTTTGGCACATATTTTGGTAAAATGCTTTGAAAATGTTCCAACTCAATACACTGGGCAAATGAACTAACCTCTCATTATGTTGGGGGCTGTTTTTGCCCCATTGACTTTCATTATAACCACTTTTTTTTTTATTGCAAAGCCATGTTGCCATTATAAGTGTGCTTGGTTGTTGGTGGTTTTCCCTGTTGGAAAGAAATAACACTTGTCGTTTTTACTGTTGATCATCAGTTGCAGTACAAAAAAAGCTTAGTTTCTGGCTTTTATATGGAGCTATAAGGAGTATTGTGTGTATTTGTGTGTGTGAGACCTTTGTGCACTTGATAGGTCAGAGAAAATCAAAATAAGCAGCTCAGATCTCAGAACATGCATAATAAATGTATTTATGCACACACACGTTGTAATGCAGAAGCCAGAAACTGTTTTTTGCACAGGCCAATCTTAAGGGTCAATGCTGCCAACTGATGATCCACAGTAAAATTACACTTTATCTCATCTCAGCCGAAAAAAAACACCAATAATCAATCATGAATGCATGGTTATGTAGTGTCAGTCACAAAATGTGGTTATAATGGTAGTCAATGAGGCAAAAACATCCCCAAAATAACGAAAATGTAGTACATTTGAGCAAAACACAAGGGTTAAATTCAAATTATATTGACTAGTTATATACTAGTTACATACGCTTTTAAATTGTCAGACAGTCGACCAGTTACTTGAACAAAATTGCTTTAATTACTTGTAAATTGTTGCTTAATGTTGGCTTATGTATTATTTGCTTGTATACACCGCTTGTATATTATGTGTGTGTAAATTGTCAGATGTTGTTGTTAAATCTGTTCATTTTCATTACTTGATGCACCATAAACTTATTGCTGGCTTTTTCTTTCTATTAAAAGGTCAAATCGTGATATTTGAATGATCTTTTTCAGATAAATGAGTTTGTGGATGCTCGAGACCTGAATATGGGCGCCTGGTTCGAGGCTCAGATCGTCAAAGTGACTAAAACACCAGCTGAAGATGGAGAAGCTGAGGAGATCGTTTACCATGTCAAATATGAAGAGTAAGTCCTTTTAGCTCAGTCAATTGCAGTGGGGGAAATGTTGCATAATAGTTTCTAAAAGTATATACCAGGGGTTCTGGGGCCTTGTGGTCCAGTGTCTTGAAGGTTTTTGCTCCAATTTAGGACTAGCTAATCAAGCTCCTACTAGACCAGGCGTGTCAAACTCAGTTTCTGGAGGGCCACAGCTATGCACAGTTTAGTTCCACTTACCTGTAGGTTTCAAATAATCTTTGAAGGACTCAATTAGTTTGATCAGGTGTGTTTTATTAGGGTTGGAACTAAACTGCAGCGCTCTAGGAACTGAGTTTGACACCTATGGGCTAGGGTTTCTAGAAACATCCTTGCAGGTGTGTTGAGGCGAGTTGAAGATAAAATCTGTAGTACACTCGACCTGCAGCACTGAGATTGAGAACCCCTTGTATATAATAATAATAATAATAATAATAATAATAATAATAAAAAGCCAAAATAAATATATTTTTTCCATCGATGTAATGTGAATTAGCATGCAATTTCATCAGTCAAAATAAATTAAATTTTAATTTTAATTTATTTGTTTTTATATGACATTTAATTTTATTTTATATGTGAATTAGCATGCAGATTTAATAATGTTTAGACTGTAATCATTACCACTGTTTGCAAATAAAACCGAAACACATGTTCTGCCCATAGTTATTCTCTGTATGATAAAGCCTATTAGAATGAGTTTATAATTAGTTAAGATTGCAAAAGATAAAAAAAAAAAACCCTCTTAAGATTGTTTCTAAATGAGTCCATCTGTCTAAATCATTCAAGGGAATGAGTTTCTTTTTTTTTTATGTAAAATGTAGCAGTTGTTAAGAGACAAAGCAAAATTCTATCTATATATTAAAAAAGCTAGAACTTATATCTGTAGTATTGCCAAAACAATGAAGTCTTCCTTGAAACTCCACACTTTCTCCCCTGAAATGTCTACAATATTGTTCCAATGAAATAATTGACATTAGGGATTTTCTGAACCAATTAATCAAGGGAATCTGTTTCTGAATGAATCATTCGAGGGGATTTCTGAATCATTATGAAGGGATCATTGAGTCAAAAGGGAGTCCATGTGCTTTCATTCTGAATGAATCAGCGGTTTTGAATTAATCACTTTAATTAATGATTGAATTTTCTCTACATAATGCTTTTTTAGGTGTTTATTTAGGCCTAAAACCTAGATACCAGTACAGAAATGCAGTCTGAAAAATACTTTATTTATTTATTATTATTATTATTGGGGGAAAAAATCTGCCAAAATATGGGTTTATTAAAAAAGAATTATTATTAAGATTTTATTTTTTGGGCTTTTTAAATTTTTTTTTAGATAGGACAGTATTAAGGCAGGAAGTGAAGTTGGAGGGGGGGTTGGTAGGGTAGGGAAATGTCCTCGAGCCAGGATTCGAACTCTGGATGCCCTGATGTGCTACTGCACCATATGTCGGCGCGCTAACAACTGGGCAATTGCACTGACAAAAAAATAAATAAAATTATTCTTAGTATCTAGGTTTGTCACGATTCTGAAACTCGGTACCAATCGATACTAAACATTTAAAGACGTCCATGACTATAATCACAGATACAGGAACACTGGAGTGTTTTGAAGTAACGTCGATCAGCTGGTTTGTCTACAAGCTGACATACGAGCGATCCGCTGATGAATCGTGTCTTTAAAACGCTCCACTGTCCCTTTATTGGTGTTTACTATCAGTAAACAGCAGTGAGTTCGGTGAACTGATGACCTTCACAGTTATTTCTGTTGAGCACATGAACACAATGGCAAATCAGCGCCGTTTAAGAACGCGCTCAAATGTTAGCAGGAAATGGATGTTTTTAATTTCAGTATCAAATTCCAGTATTGTGACAGCCCTATTAGTATCACTCCTCCTGTTTAGAAGGTTGAATTGACAGAAGAAACACTGAGACGTGAATCAACGTGTGTGATCTACAAAATACAGTTTTATTATTTCCCTCTAAATTTAACCGCCCCCCTGCCCCCCTATGTTTCCTCTTGAACACCTGTTTTCATTTCCGTTTTCATCTTTCCTTGTTAATGCTGATCACGTGTGTTTCTGTGCAGTTACCCAGAAAATGGTGTGGTGCAGCTGCGTGGGAAAGACGTCCGTCCGCGGGCGCGAACCGTGTACCAGTGGCACCAGCTGGAGCCGGGAATGATTGTGATGGTGAACTACAACCCAGACGACCCCAAGGAGCGCGGATACTGGTACGACGCCGAGATTCAGAGGAAGAGGGAGACGCGCACACAGCGGGAGGTGTTCGGCAAGATCCTACTCGGGTACGCTAATGCATTAGCATTCAACACCACAAAGGCTATCACAAACGTAACAATAAAACCTATGATGTATCTATACCAGTATTTCTCAACCACGTTCCTAAAGGACCACCAGCTCTGCACATTTTCCAGTCTCCTTAACCAAACACACCTGGTTTTAAATCATCATCTCGTTAGCAGAGACTGAAAGACCTGTAATGGGTGTGGCAGAAAAAGGGAGACATGCAAAACATGCTGTGTTGGTGGGCCTCCAGGAACGTGGTTGAGAAACACAGATCTATACAATGAACTAATACAATGTTTGCAGTGCAGTTTTGTATTTGTATTAGCCTGTTTACGAATGTTTTTTGACGTTCATTCAATGCGATTTAATGTTAGCATTAGCATATTTATTTAGCTTGAAAGTGAAAATGCGACTGACACAACAACACTAAAGCACATGCTTGTTTTAGAACGGAGTGTAAATGTGACTAGCATTTACAAATTGCTTTAGTCCTTGCAGTATAAATGGGAATACGGGACTGGCAGGCACAAACATTAGCATTTTTGCTTTCTCAGTGACTAGCACATTATATTGTTTGCCGATTGAAAATGACAAACCCATAATTGATCTATACAATAAACTACAGCAGTGTGTTTGAGCCTGTTTATAAACCTATTTATTGACATTCACTCAATGCACTTAATGCTAGCATTAGCATGTTAATTTTAGACTTGAAAGTGAAAATGCAACGAACACTAAACCACATACTTGTTTTAGAGTGTAAACGTGACTAGCATTAGCATGGTTGCTTTAGGCCTGACCGTGTTAACGCAATTAGCATGATTGCTTTAGCTCTGACAGTATAAATGTGACTACGGGACTGACCCGCGTTAACATTCTCGCTTTAAACTGGAGTGTAAATGTGACTAGCTCTATTCGGGACGGGCAATGTAAATGTTTTTATTGACATTCACTCAGTGCAACTAATGCTAGCACGTAGCATATTTGTTTAAGGCTTGACTGTGAAAATGCAACTGGCCCAAACTCATTCTGTATACGTTGTACTCATTCTGACATTATAAATTGGGAAACGGGACAGACATGCACTAGCATTAGCACTCTAGCTTTGAATGGGACTAGCACAACTAGGAATGGGCGAATAATTTTTTTCTTTATATTTTATCGTTTGCAATGTACAGCTTGAAAATTCTTCCTGAAAATAACAATAAGTCCTAAAATTGATCTATACAATGAACTAAAACTGTTTGTAATGTTTGTTTGTCTTCCAGGGAGGCCGGTGATTCCCTGAACGACTGTCGCATCATGTTTGTGACTGAAATCTACAAGATCGAAGAGCCGGGAAGTGCTGAGGGTTCAGGAGCCTCTTCTGACAGCCCTCTCAAGAGTCAGTCTGTGCTAATATATAAAATCTGTATGAATCATAATGATATTAGCGTGATTACTTCAGGTCTGACAGTATAAATGGGAATATGGGACAAACATTAGCATTTTCGCATTGTGACTAGCACATCAAATATCGTTTACGATTTACTGATGGGAAGAGGCAGTCTTGTATATCAAATTTTAGCAGCGCAAATTTTCTTTTTAAAAAAAGGCTATTTATTATATAATATTTATTTAGCACACATTTTTAATTGAGTATTTTTATTTATTTTTTCCCCAGCTCAAAATATTAATGTTTTATAACTCTTCGATCCTAATTTTGGTGTTTTGGTGACTGTCGCTTTAAATTCAAATGAGTGTGCACTTTTCAAAAGAGGGCGGAGCTACAAATGCCTGAGACAGCGTAGTGACGAATACATAGACGTCCTATGCTAATAAGGGAGAGATGGTCGCTAGTGGGCGGGGATTCCCCTTCTGATAACATGTACAATGGGAGATTGTCAATCGCTTGCTGCGTCCTAATTCGCATACTTATACTACACCCTAAAAGTATGTACTTTTTTTTGTGAAGGAAAAGTACACACTTTTGAGTGTGTAACAGAACAGTATGCAAGCTTTTGGTACATACTACTTCCTCGTTAACAGATCGCTGTGTTGCGTAGTCACAAGCCCTGTCAATCATCCACACATCATCCACATTTCTTTCATATTTAATTCCCTACCTTATTGAAGCAGCAGCAGTAGCAGGTTAATCTCCCATTCACGAGTCTTTCATGCAGAGAAATCTCCTCAGGTGTTTGGATAATTCTGCATTCAGATGTTAATGTCCAAACACGTCTCTATATATGTTCAGTATTGCTGTTGCAGATGAAATATAACACAGAAAGCGTGATTAAAACATGTTCCAGTGGGCTAGATATTAATTAACAGTCACACAAACATCTTTACCGAAGCCTCTCTACTTGACGGTTGGTCTCGCTCGTCCATGTTTGTAGTTTGTTTACACTTTTCACCCGCGGTTGTAGTTCTAAACCGAATTCACGTCCTACACGCAATGTATTGTGGGCAATATCAGCGGTTAGAGTATGGCCGCTTCTACACTTCGAGGTTTTACTGGAATCGGTAAACCATACGGGAACCTTTGGCTTACTCTTTTCAACACACTACAATTTGGGACATACTAATTCTACCTTCAAATACTATTTAGGATGGATAGTATGCGAATTGGGACGCAGCAAAAGTGTTTCTGCAGACTGTTCTGATAATAACAATATATAATCAATGTTTACTAGTAGAACAAGGTGTCCGTGGGGTCTTAAAGTATTAAAAGTTGATAAATCAATTGAGGAAATTAACGCCCTTAAAAGGTATTAAAGTCTCAATCCTGTCTTTACCAGTTCTTAAATTTTACTCAAGCATTGTCCAAAGGGTTTGACTCCAAAACATCATAAATATATTTATTTTCCTTGATTGGTTTGGGCCGGGTGCATCCTGCCGAGATCCTCTGTCTGGGTGATGTCAAGTAATTTGCAACAAATGTGGGAAGGTGAGGTGAAGCTCTCCACATCTAGAGAAACCACAGAGCAGGGCTATTCGATTGGCGGCCCGTGAGGCAATTTGTTCCGGCCCTCAAAACAGTGACCACGACATTAAGAATAAATTTAGTTCAGTCGAAAAACAGCCACTATAGTTATGAAGTGACGTGCCTCTGTTCAATACAGCACGAGCTGCAGTTGAAGGCTCTGCAAAGCGTCAGTCACCTGACATCGAGTAGCTGAAAACATTTGGATAAGCTTAAAGGCTTTTCAACACCACGTTTCTGTTGCTCGGAGCAAAACTGCTGCAACTAAACAAAGTTATGCCACATGTGCGCTAGTTTAAAGGTCCGTGCTTGTATCACATATCGCGTCTTTTACGCGTGCAAGTTTGTTTCCATTTGTAAGAATATGTCAATATGCATGCGCCAGTGGAGCGATGAACTCGTTCCTTCCAGACACACTGAGTAGAAAACATCTCGCTGTAGTGATGAGAGTTGTGCGTGGCTTTCAGGGAGCACAGATAATAACAACAGTTCATTTAAATAATTGCCTAATATAAAGCCTAATTTTAAATTAGTCGTGATGCCTGTGAAACCATGATTATTCTTTAGACTATATAATCGTACAACCTAAATCTATAATTCTTGCATTCATAATTGTTATGCAGTTCAAAGCATAACATATGAATGAGTCTGAATGTAGAAGAAACCACTGCTTGTTGTGCTTTTAAAATACATTTAAATGTTTGTGAAAAAAAACAAACAAAACAACATTGTACAATGCAGTGATGTTACGTAGTTTCAAAATACAACATATTAACATTTTGATGTAGAAGAAGCCAATGAGTTGTCTTAAGAAGCAAAAATACAACATATGGGCTCTTATATGCTGTTGTGTCATCCCTAATATTGCAAGTCATATCTCTCCGGCCCCTCATTTGGGATGCTTTTCATGAACCGGCCCCCATGACAAACTTAAATAGCCCTGCCATAGAGCAAAATGGGATAATGCAGGTTTGCATACTCCTGGGGTTTGTTCTTTTACATGGATTACTCAATTAGCTGGATTTGGTTATTGATGATTTGACATGATCCAGGATCGTTTCGTTCTTAAACGGATCCAAGAGTTGTCATAGCAACAGTTCTGGTAGCTCAAACCTGCTAGGGAGCAGGTTTATTTCATATAAACAGGATTAGATCGGGTCATTTAAAGCAAAAATAATACTGAAAGTATCTATATTGATATCTGATATTTTCTCACAATAGTTGTATACACTGGGAAAATAGTAAATTATATATTTTTTAACCCCATCCATCCTTCCACAACTTATGCAATCTGCACTGCGAAATAAAAGTACAAAGACTGTCACCTGGTGGTTCAAAGAGAATTTATTGATATGAACTTTTTAGATCGCTTTAGTACAATTTGTGTATGATAATAGACATGCACAATATGCAACTTTTTTTTTTTTTTAAGCAATACATTTATTCAGTCGTAAACATGTTTTGACAGTTAATATGACGGTGATTTGATGCTTCACAAAAGTTGCAGACACCTTTAACAATATCAAAATGCTTTTGTAAACATCCAGTTATTCCTTACACTGATTAAGAAACTGGCTACAATAATACTACATTTTTAAAAACGTACTACCAGGAAGAGTTTTACTTTTTTTTTTTTTTTTTTTAATCAAAAATAGAACTGAAAAACCATATTTAACTTTGAATAATTTTTTTTGTAAATTTTATTTATATTTTAGATATTTGTCTAAGTAATTTTTTTTTATATAATACGAATTTGTTTTTATCATGTAATATTTTAATGTATATCCATTTGGCCACGAAATAGCCATAAGTGGCTGATGTGGCAATAAATATGTAATAAATAAATAAACAATAATGCTACAACGGCTACTATAATAAAGAAAATCCGCTCTAACTGTAAAACTAAATAAATTGCTAGACACTCTCGACACATGAAAGTGTAAAGCCTGCAGCCCACAACAAATGTGGAAAGTTATCACGTATCATATTTAACAAACAGTTTACTACGAATTTTATGTAATTTAGCGCACTAATTATTGAATATTAATCAGATGTCATTACGCTGCTGTGCCGTCAGCCAATCATTGCATTGCTGATCATGATTTTGAGGATCGATAGCTCTGTCCTTCACAACAAACGCAGTGATCTCAAATCAGTTTATCCAGATGTTTTAATCTGATTCACGAACTTGTTAGAAGAACCAAATTAGGCAGAGATCAGTTATCAAGATAAAAAGATCCAGGATCTGCTAAATCATCTTAGATCATTTAAGCGAGGCACGAAGAACGACTAGTTTTAAACAGGGGCTGAATTATTCTTATGAATTGTTAAATTAAATTGTTATGAATAAGTTAAAGGTTTGATACTGATTAGAACTTGACTTTTTTTCACTTGAAGTGCCGATGAGGTCTTAAAATAATCTAAGAAGGTCTTTAAAAAGTCATAAGGTATTGAAATTTCCTTAAGGATTCCTGCATATACCCTGTAGGTCCCCTGTAAAAGTTAAAATTATAATGTTGTTCTGCTGTATATTTTGATTTATGAACATGCATCACGTCATTAACTCTCGGCACATGTCTTCTGTCCACCCCAGGGTCGAACGGTCCGGAGTGTAAGGTGTGTAAAGACGACCCGAAGAAGAACTGCCGCGTCTGCAACTGTCACGTGTGTGGCATAAAGCAGGACCCCGACAAACAGCTGCTGTGTGACGAGTGCGACATGGCCTTTCACACCTACTGCCTGAACCCGCCGCTCACCACCATACCCGACGACGAAGACTGGTAAATCATAGCGCCATGTTAGCTAACGTTATGGATTGGGAAAAACAAATACATTTGAGTAGTAAATATGACTAGCATTAGCATGTTCGTTTTGGGCCTGACTATGTTAATGTTTTGCTTTGGAGAAGACAAACCAACATGCATTTGGGAGCGTAAAATGTGACTAGCATTAGCATGTTCACCTTAGGCCTAACTGTGTAAATGCAACTAGCTTTAGCATGTTCACTTTAGGTCTGACCATGTACATGTTTTGCTAACTTTGCGGAAAACAAACCAAAACACATTTGAGAGTATAAAATGTGTAAATGTAACTAGCTTTACTTTGTTCGCTTTAGCCCTTACTGTTTCAATGTGACAAGCATTAGCATGTTTGCGCTGTTTTTGAGAGTAAAAACATGACTGATACGCATTAGGATGTTTTCTTTAGGCCTATCTGTGTATGTTGACTAGCATTAGCATGTTCGCGTTGTTTTTGACAGTGGAAATATGCATGTTTGTTTTAGGCTAGACAATGTAAACGCAACTAGCATTAGCACGATTGCTTTTTGACCAGACCGTGGAAACTTGACTGATACACTCTAGCATTAGCATGTTTGTTTTAGGCCTGACAGTGTAAATACAACTAGTGTTGGCATGTCTGCTTCAGGCCTGACCGTAGAAACATGACTGACACCCGTTGCCATTAGCATGTTTGTTTTATGCCTAGGAATGTAAATGCTACTAGCTTTAGCATGTTTGCTTTATGTCTTAGATTGTAAATGCGACTAGCTTTAGCATGTTAGTGTTTCACTCACTTTGCAGAGAACAAACCAAAATGCATATGAAAGTTTAAAATGTGTAAGTGACTAGCTTTAGCATGTTCACTTTATGATCAGCATTAGCATGTTCGCTTTGGGTCTGACCACGTAAATATTTTGCTCACTTTGCGCTAGACAAACCAAAATGCATTTGAGTATAAAATGTGACAAGCTTTAGCATGTTCGCTTTAGGCCTGACCGTGGAAACGTGACTAGCATTAAGAGAATAAATCAAGGATGCTGTGTATAATGCCTCAAACACGTCTCTTATAACCATTTAGGTGTGAACATGTCATGGCCAGAAGCAGCTTTACAGAAAATAAGGCATCCATTCATTTTACTCTGGCTTAGACCCTCATTTATCAGGGGTTGCTATTGCGTAATGAACCGCCACAGAAAATAATACAACAGATAAAAATTACAATGCAATTAGGAAACTGCAAATGATGAAAGAATTCAGCGTGTCTCAATCAAGAACAAATTTGGAGCACTTATTTGATGCATAAGGATGCATAAATCTATAAATCAAATACTTCACTAAAAGGAAATAGGTCTATAAACTACTGTTTATAGCAATGAGTGTATTACACAAAGTTTTATTAAATTCATGTTAAAAAATTGTTTTATCTAATAATTCCAGCCAGCTTTTAGTGAGTTTGCAATATTGTCAAAACAGAACTTTAAGTTCTTATGTAAAAAGGCCTGAATGCATGCAAGACCATTCAAATATTTTGCTGGTCTCCAACTATTGACAGCAGATCACACATGAGAGATGGCGAAAGGGATTTGCTCTCGCGATATCTTTACTGCCCTGTTCATTTAACCGAAGAAATGTAATGCTTAGACCATCACTGTGCCTCTCCCGATCTGTTCTCTTGCTCGTTCACTCTCGTCATGATTTCCGGGTATATTAACTAATTTCTAGGAATCACAGGACCGGTATAAATTTGTGGGAGACTTGCAGTGCTTCTGGGAGAGGTCATAAGGTTGGATGAGACGCTAGTTACAGTGCTCAGAACACTGGAGAGACAATGGCTGCACTTGCAACAAAGAGCATCACTCGCGTGAGTCGCGCCAATAAACTAAACTGAGGTCACATCGCATCTGTATTTATTTTAGCTGCTGTGACGCGAGTGCATTACGCTCCCACAGATCATTTACCGGTGTTGTGGCTGCTGTAGGCTATGCATAATATATGAGAACGCATGTGCGTCTTCTGTCCTGTCAGATGTGGCTCGCGCACATTCCCATACAGCAGAGAGCGGCTTTTTAAAACTCTACCATGTGCGATTCAGAGAGCGGAAATTTTTGTAATCGCACGACCATGTAGAGACTGAAATCACATACGGTTGTGTGAATAAGATATTACATACGGCGCTCTAACTTGTTTATTAAAAGAAGTTGTGATCTGGCGCTATATATAAAATACCATTAACTTTACTTCAAGGGGGGAGGGGAAAACCGTTGGAAGGGTGGGGCGCGCCCCCCCTAATTTAATGGTAAGGGAAACACTGACGTATAATGTCTGAAACTAAATTAAGCGATTTCAGCTAAAAGAACTTGTTTCTTGTTGAAACCAATATGCTAATTATTGTAATATGCTAATTTAATTTTGCCAATTCTTGCACCACAGTGATTATGTAAATACGTGATCATTTGCTAAGTGTTTTTTGTTTGACTTATTAAACTTTGTAAAAGTTCATAAGTTGATTATTCTTGCGCCAGAATGAATATGTAAACACTAATAATAAACTGCGTGAATTAAATCTGGTGTTTGTTCCTGCAGGTATTGTCCAGATTGTCGTAATGATGCCAGTGAGGTGGTCCTGGCCGGAGAGAAGCTGAAGGAGAGCAAGAAGAAAGCCAAGATGGCGTCTGCCAGCTCGTCCAGCCAGAGGGACTGGGGGAAGGTAAGTGTCTCTCTCTCTCACACGCACACACGTGAGTGCAGGGTCAGGGTATTAAAAGTTGATAAATCAATTATGAGAAAATTAAGGCCCTTTAAAAGATATTAAAGTCTCAATCCTGTTTTTACCAGGTCTTTTAAGCGTTGTCCAAAGTGTTTGACTCCTAAAAAAATCTTAGATGTATGTATTTTCATTGTAATATGTACTATGGTGCGCTTGACCAACACGATTGGTTTGGGCCAGGGTGTGTCCAGCCAAGCTTCTCCGTCCGGGCCATGTCTCGTAATTTGCGACAAAAGCAGGAAGGTGATAGTGAAACAGATGGTAAAATGGGAAAAGGTAAGCTTGCGTGCTCCTGGTTGAAGAAAGACGAGTTTAGACAGTGGCTGAAGCCTGTCGCTGAAAACAAACACTTAATTTATTGTTTCAAGGATTGTTTTCTCTGATCTTATCCAAGTTCTCATGGTTGTGCTCCATTCATTTATTTAACTATCACTGTTTATTGACCACTTCATACGGATTAGAACTTGAAGTGGCGATGAGGTCTTAAAATATTCTGAGAAGGTCTTTTTAAAAAGGCTTAAAGGTATTGAAATTCATTAGGATTCCTGCATATACCCTGGGGTGTCTCTCAGGCCCCGTTTACACTAAAACATTTTAGTTTTTAAAAGTTACGCCTTCCATCCACACTATGCCAGAGTTTTAACACTGATATCGGAGCATTTTGAAAACGCTAGAAAGGCCGTTTTCAATTTAAAACGCTGCTGCTCTGTGTCAGTGTGAATGGGGAAAACAGAGACATCTAAAAACAGAAGTGTGGCTGCAGACATTAGCCTATCTGGGCTTTCTCCTCAATATTAAGTAGCCTACACTCAGTTCAGTCTTGCATCCTCTCCTTGTAAGTTTAGACTTTGCAAGTTTGATATGGAAAACAAACTCCCAAGGACACGTCGGGTAAATCTTCACCTGGCTACACTTTCACCATCTTAACAACAAAATTAAAGAACTGCCTGTTTTCAATTTGATATTAGCAACTTGACAGACACCAAAAATGTTGTTGTGTAGCTGCATATTTATGACCGTCGTCTTCACTGTATGCATATTTATAACAAAACAGCCTTTAACGTCACTGCCACCTCTCATTTTCATTAAAAAATACGAAACATGCCCTCTCTTTTGCTGAATACCAGTTTTAATAATCAATAATGGCCATTATTAAAGTATAATGTACAATACGTTTATACAATATAGGAAATAAATGCAAGCAATTAGTCAATATGCAGAGTCCGTGTACGCGGTTACATTAATATATTAACTTATCTTTGAACTCAGAAAAAACACATTACCTGAGAAAGTAATAGATTCAAAAGACCAAAGTTGGGTAATATGTTGTTAGATGGAGACAAGATGAATTAAATATAATTAATAAATGAATATAAATTATTATTATTATTATTAATAAATAATAACGTTGTTCTTATGACATAAGAACACTGTATGACAACGCTTCAGATGACTTTTTTTTAATAGCCTACAGCTAATCGATCTGTCAGATTCTGGAGTGCTGTACAGCTCTAAAGAAAAATATAAATGATAAATGGTCTTTAAATACATTAATAGATATGGTATATAATTTCACTCACCTGGGAAATGGAGGCTATGTGAATGGTTTGTGAGCACAATTAAACGCACACAGCATGCCACATCATCTGGTAATTGTAGAAAATGATTCCAAACAGCAGCTGACTGTGTAAAGCCACATAAAACAACACAAAAATACCATGAATATGGCGAGTTCAGCCGGATTCAGCTGAGGTGAAGTGACTGCGACCAGCGAGACCTAGCTGTCACTCAAGTGACCCCGCCCTTAATTATGCCGACTTTAATATAACCTAATATGAAGGAAACGGATGAGTTATAAAAAAATTCACCCCCTCACAGTTGTCATGAAGGGTAATGTTAGCTATATGAACCAAAATCGTTCTTTGTACCAGGCTGTAAACCTTTCTTCTGCTGTAAAGTTGGCCATTTTAACAGTGGGGTCAATAGAAATCTGCTCTTATGGAGACAGGACTAGCGGAAATTCAATGAATAGCAGTTTCAGTTACTTCTGAATTTGCTTAACAAGGGAGAGCGGGAGATTGCCGCTTGCGCATATCAGAGTGTGTATGTGGTCACATGGTGTGTGTTTTCAGCGGTGTAACGTGGACCGAGCTGTTCAGAAAAGCAAGGTGACACGCCAGTGTGGATCGTTTTCGTCCAAAGCACAGTTTTAAATTTAAAGTTTATCAGCACCTCAGGTGGAGTGTTAATGAGTGTGTGTATGTGCTTGTCAGGGTATGGCATGTGTGGGACGCACCAAACAGTGCACCATCGTCCCCTCAAACCACTACGGCCCTGTTCCTGGTGTCCCGGTGGGAACACTCTGGAAATTCAGAGTACAGGTGAGTTGGTGAACACTTATTGAATATTTAATTTTTTTTTTCTCTCATTTTCATTGAGGATTAAATTCTTGGTTTCCTTGTTGTTGTTTATTATTATTGTTGTTGTTGTTATTATTATTATTATTATTATTATTAATTTTTTATAAAAAAATTTTTTTTAATTAATTTATTACTTTTTTGAAGATGTTTTGAAAAGTATTGAGTTCAATCCCAAAACTGAAACATGGTAAACAGGGTTTTCTATTTTTCCACCTCTCTATGTTTGTATCTACAAAAGTTTAAGTTAAAATGGTTGATTTAACTTGATCTTGTGCAGTTAAAATAGCCAAATTTATAGATTTATACATTTTATAACATGTATTTTATTAGAAGTCTGTCATTCCTCCATTTGAATGTGTCGTGTTATCATGCTGATGGCTAATGCTGTTTGTTTGTGTTTCTCAGGTCAGTGAATCGGGTGTCCACAGGCCTCACGTGGCAGGAATTCATGGCAGGAGCAACGATGGCGCTTATTCTCTGGTTCTGGCTGGAGGTTATGAAGATGATGTGGTACGTTTACTTTCTCTCGCTCTCCTCACTCATCCTTCAGGAACTCTCGCTCTGTCCCGTGTTTGACCTGTGAGTGTGTGTGTGTTTCCTTCAGGACGATGGTAATGAGTTCACCTACACGGGCTCCGGTGGACGAGACTTGTCCGGGAACAAGAGAACAGCCGAGCAGTCCTGCGACCAGAAACTCACCAACATGAACCGGTCAGCAGCACCTCACAAACCGCAGACCTGAAACTCTCAAACACGCATTATATCTGAATCTGCAGGCAAAAAAAAGGTTTATTTTTGGCTCATTTTACAGCTCCTCTAGAGTCCATCAGTTGAGTTTTACCATTTTTGTTCAGATTTAGCCTATCTCAGAGTCTTTTAGCTTAGCAAAAATCACCTCTAAGCTCTATTCTCAACCATGACACACATTCAGTATTAATCCACACCGTGGCAAAAGCTGAACTATTTTAAACCTTGTTCTTACTGTAGTATTTCTCACAAACGCTACGTGAGATCTGCTTCCTTTAAGTCTGTCTGTTGTCTGATGCAGCCAGCAAGGAGATTAAGGCACGTGGAAACTATGGGCGGGGAGGAATAGCCTTAAAGGCGCAGTACGACAAAACAGCCCCCTAGTGCAAAAATGAATAAAATAGAATCTTGCAAAAGGTATAATAAATAATCTGATGGGTGTTTTGAGCTGAAACTTTACAGACACATTCTGGAGATGCAAAACACTTGTATTAAATCTGAAAAGGGCTAACCTAGGTGCCCTTTAAAGCCTACACCACATGGAAGGTCATTCTCAACCCATAATAGGGGCTCTTTAAATTTTCTTTCAGTCTTGGTACGTGTGACTACAGAAGAGACGAGCCTTAAATAGGAAAATTATCCAAGTTCGTTGATTTGAGCAAGATGCTAATGGTCTAATCCAATTCAATGAACCATGCTAAGCTAAAAGTGCTCCTGCCAGACCTGGAGATCGGCTGAATGGATTCCTCAATCTTACAGTTGTAGTCTTTTTTATATATATATATATATATATATATATATATATATATAATATATATATATATATATATATATATATATATATATATATATATATATATATATATATATATATATATATATATATATATATATATATATATATATATATATATATATATATATATATTTACTGTGGGATGTTCATTCATTCAATTCACCTTTGTGTAGCGCTTCTACAATGTGGATTGTCAAAGCAGCTTCACATTGAAGATCATAATGAATTGAAACTGTGTAGTTCAGTTTAGCTCAGTTCAGTGTGGTTTAATAATCACTACTGAGAGTCCAAACACTGAAGAGTAATCCATCGATGCGCAGCTCTACAGATCCCGAACTATGCTAGCCAGTGGCGACAGCGGCGATTAGCATTCTCCCTTTAGGTCAACAGTGTCAATTTGACAAGCTATCATGCTATTAGGATATCTTTAGGCCTGATTGTGTAAACATGACTAGCATTAGCATGTTCACTTTAGGCTTGACCATGTGAAACCACACATCAAGTAACCACACACACACATACACACTCTGGTATGCGCCAAGCGGCAACCTCCCGCTCTCCCTCGTGGATGTAACTAGCATGTTCTCTTTACATCTGACAGTGAAAATGCAATTGACGCGTGTTACCATTAGCATACTTTTCATACATGCTTGACAGTGTGAATTTTAGCATTAGCACACCGGGTTTAGGCTTGATGCAAATGGGACTAGCATTAGCACACACTCTTTAGAACTGACAGTAAAATACAACTGACGTGTTAGCATTAACATGCTTTAGACTGTGTAAATTTGACATGCTCTAGTATTGGTAAGCTAGCATTTGACCTAATGGACTGTCAGCCATAAGGCATACTTTTAAAAACAATGTAAATGCAACTAGCACATTCTCTTTAGGGCCTGACACTAGAATTACTACTAACATTAGCATTAGACCTGACAGTGGAAAAGTGACTAGCTTTAGCACACTCACTTTAGGCCCGGCACGGTTAATACGACTAGCGTTAGGACTGACAGTGTAAATGTGTCTAGCATTAGCCCACTCACTTTAGGCCCGATAGTGTAAATGTGACTAGTATTAGCCTGAAAGTGTAAATGTGACACTGAGCCAAAAAAACATGCTAATTCTAATGTAAACGCAACTAGCATAAGCATGATCTCTTTACTAGAATTGCAATTAGCATTCTTTATAGCCTGAGTGTTAATGAGCATTAGCACATTCGGTTTAGACCTGTCAAAGTGACTAGCACTGGCATAAAACTAGTGTAAGCTAAGGTAATTGCTACTTTTGGGTAAACTATCGTTCTAATTTGAGTGTTTGTCTTTAGGGCTCTCGCTCTGAACTGTAACGCAGCAGTGAATGATAAGGAGGGAGCTGAAGCCAAAGACTGGAAGGCTGGGAAACCGGTGCGAGTCGTGCGCAGCTCTAAAGGACGCAAACACAGCAAATTCTCTCCTGAAGACGGAAACCGATATGATGGCATCTACAAGGTCAGCACGTCTAGAGCAACATGGGATGGGTTGCTTTTATTGCTCTGTTTATTCAGTGATTTGATTTTTAGTTATTTATTTTTTATTTTTTTTACAGTTCTTCATGATTTCCCTGGCCTATGTTTATTTATTTATTTTCAATTATTCGTTTAATCTGTTATTCAATTGTTAAATGCAAAATCCACGATGGTGCATAAATGGATTTACTTTAAAATTATTATTTATTTATTTATTTTTTATTCAGTTTATTCAGTTAAGTATTTTTCCCCCGGACCATTTGTTTATTATTTTTGTTTTTATTATTATTATTATTATTATTATTATTATTATTATTATTATTATTATTATTAATTTATTGATATATTTATTATTATTATTATTATTATTATTATTATTTATTATTATTATTTATAGTTTTTTATTATTATAAATTACGTGTTTGTTTTTCATTCAGTTATCCCCCCCCCCCCCAGGCCATGTTACTATTTTTCTTGTTGTTGTTTTTATTAATTTATTTTTCAGTTAATTTTTATTTATTTATTATTAATTTATTATTATTATTATTATTATTATTTTTTTTTTTTTTCATTTTTTTCTATTTAATAATAAGAATAATATTACTATTATTATTATTATTATTATTATTATTATTATCATCATCATCATCATCATCATCATCATCATCATCATTGTTGTTGTTTATTATTATTATTATTATTAATTTATTTAATTATTTATTCATTTATCTTTTCTATTTAATAATAATATTAATAATAATTATTATTATTATTATAATTAGCTTTTTTTTTTAAATAAAAAAAAGTATTATTAAATAAATAATAATAAAGAATGATGATGATTAATAATAATAATAATAATAAAAACAATGATAATAATAATAATACTAAAATTTGTACAATTTTTAAAACTTTTTTAAAAGCTAATAATAATAATAATAATAATAATTATTATTATTATTATTATAATTAGCTTTTTAAAAAATATATATATTTTTTATTATTATTATTATTATTATTATTATTATTATTATTATTATTATTATTATTATTTGCCCTCAGGCCATTTGTTTATTTTAGATTTTTTTTTTTTTTTACTCAGTTTTCTTCTTTTCCTCAAGCCATTTGTTGTTGTATTATTATTATTACTATTATTATTATTATTATTATTATTATTATTATTGTTATTGTTATTACTTTTTTTGCTTTTGTTCTAATGGCTTATATTTGAGTTTATTCAAAGTATTCATTCCCTGCTTTGTATTCATCATATTTAATTAAATTCACTTATTTTTGTCTATTCTAAGTTTTATATTTGATCAATTTGGTTATGCGTTTTAACTTAATTGAATATTTATTTTTAAGTAGTTTAATCATATGAAAGTCATTAATCTGGTTGTGTTCATTAGGTGGTGAAGTACTGGCCTGAGAAGGGCAAGTCTGGATTCCTGGTCTGGAGGTATTTACTGAAGCGAAATGATGAGGAATCTGCACCGTGGACACGAGATGGAAAAGAGCGCATCAAGAAACTGGGCCTCACCATGCAGGTAACGTTTGATCAATTGTGCTGTTTTTACCCCAAAATCACAAACAAATCACATCTAAATATCATAAACCCTGGTTTCCTCAGTATCCTGAAGGGTATCTGGAGGCTGTGGCTGCAAAAGAGAAGGAGAAAGAGAACAAAAACGAAGACGACATTGAAGAAACGCCAACCAAAGGCAAGAGGAAGAGAAAATCCCAGAGCAGTGAGTAAAAAGAATCCTGATTTTAACAAAAAATCTATTAGCATAAGCTTTGTTATTTTAAAGAACTGATATTTTGGACATTTTAGCATTAGCAATAGGCCTGAGAATGTAAATGTGACTGACATGTTAGCATTAGCATGCTCGCTTTAGGTTTGACAGTAAAAATGAGACTAGCATTAGCACACTTTAGATCTGACAAAAATGTAACTGACATGTTGACTTTAGCATGCTTCAGGCTTGACAGTAAAATTATACTAGCATTAGCACACTTGATTTGGGTCTGACAGCGTAAACGTAACTGACATGTTAGCATTAGCATGGTCTAGGCTTGACAGTAAAAATGAGACTAGCATTAGCACACTTGATTTAGATGTAACAATGTAAATGTAACTGACATGTTAGTGTTAGCACGTTTGCTATTAGGCCTAACAGTGTAAATGTGACTAGCATTAGCAAACTCACTAAAGGCCTGAGAGTGTAAACGTATATATGACCCATATTAGCAAGTTCACTTTAGTCCAGACGACAAAAGAGACTAGCGTTAGCTTGCACAATTTATCCTGACTGTATAAATATGACTGGCATTAGCACATTTGCTTTAGCATTAGAACATTTGCTTTAGACCCAAGTAAAACTGTGACTAACATTAGCATGTTTGCTGTGGGCCTGAGAGTGTACATGTGATTCGCATTAGCACGTTTGCTTTAGGCCTGAGAGTGCAAACGTAACTGACTTGCATTAGCGTGTTCGCTTTAGGCCTGACAGCAAAAATGAGACTAGCATTAGCTCACTCGCTTTAGTCCTGACTGTGTGAACATGACTATCATAAGCATATTTGTTTTAGGCCTGACAGTGAAAACTTGACTAGCATTTGCATGTTCACTTCAGCCCTGACATCAAAAACAAGACTAGCATTAGCTTGCTCACTTTAGTCCTCGTTGTGCAAACTTGACTAGCATTAGGATGTATACTTTAGGCCTAAGTGTAAACGTAAGTGATGCGTATTAGCATGTTCACTTAAGGCCTGACAGCAAAAATTACGCTAGCATTGACTTGCTCAGTTTAGTCCTGACTGTGTCGGCTTAAAGCAAATGTGCTAATATTAGTCATGTTTACACAGTCAGGACTAATGTGAACAAGCTAATGCTAGTCATGTTTACATAGTCAGGACTAAAGTGAGCAAGCTAATGCTAGTCTTGTTTTTGCTGTCAGAGCTAAAGTGAACATGCAAATGTTAGTTAAGTTTCCACTGTCAGGCCTAAAACAAATATGCTAATGCTAATCATGTTTACACTGTCAGGCCTAAAGCAAATGTGCTAATGATAGTCGTGTTTACAGTGTAAACGTGATTAGCGTTAGCATATTTGCTTTAGGCCTGACAGTGGAAACTTAACTAGCATTAGCATGTTCACTTTAACCCTCACAGCAAAAATGAGAATAGCATTAACTTGCTCACTTTAGTCCTGACTGTGTGAACATGACTAGCATTAGCTTGCTCACTTTAGTCCCGACTATGTGAACATGACTAGCATTAGCTTGCTCACTTTAGTCCTGACTGTGTGAACATGACTAGCATTAGCTCGCTCACTTTAGTCCTGACTGTGTGAACATGACTAGCATTAGCTCGCTCACTTTAGTCCTGACTGTGTGAACATGACTAGCATTAGCTTGCTCACTTTAGTCCCGACTGTGTGAACATGACTAGCATTAGCTTGCTCACTTTAGTCCTGACTGTGTGAACATGACTAGCATTAGCTCGCTCACTTAAGTCCTGACTGTGTGAACATGACTAGCATTAGCTTGCTCACTTTAGTCCTGTGAACATGACTAGCATTAGCTCGCTCACTTTAGTCCTGACTATGTAAATATGACTAGCACACTTTAGTCCTGACTATGTAAACGTGACTAGCATTAGCGCGTTTGTTTTAGGTTTGAGTGTAAACATGATTAGCATAACTGGTACTCATTAGCATTAGTTGCATTATCGCTAACACCAGGCATAACTAGCAAAAGTTGTACATTCTAATGAGATATAAGCGCACTATTGTAAACGTCGCCTCGTTGTCCCCTTGCTAGTGGAGGAGAAGAGCTCTCCGACCAAAGGGACGCCGAAGAAGATGAAGGTGGAGGCGTACAAGCTGAGCAAAGAGCAGAAGGCACTGATCAAAGATGATGAGCTCAACAAGAAGCTGTGGGACGAGGCCATGGAGTCGCTGAGTCTCGGGCCGGTGAGTACTGTGGTGATCGCTCATCATGGACTCGTCTGATGCCCGGTTTGTTTAATAGAATCCTCTTTTCTCTGTAGCGCTTTGTTAATAAAGTGGAGGAGGTTTTCCTGTGCATCTGCTGCCAGGAGGTCGTCTATCAGCCCATTACTACAGAGTGCCAACACAACGTCTGCAGGGTGAGACACTCAAAACACTTCAGGAAACAGTTCTTCGTACCTTGCTTAAATGATTTGGCAGATCCTGGATTACTGATGTCTGGCTAATTTGATTCAAGTTTGTGAATCAGATTAAAATGCCTGGATGAACTGATCTAAGATCGCTGCGTGTGTTGAAGGACAGATTGGTTGATCCAGGAAATCATGATCAGCAGTGCAACGATTGTCTGACAGCACAGCAGTGTAATGACATCATCTGATTACGTAATTCGAATACAATTGCATTTAAACTATTTGTTAAATATAATGTGCAATAACTTTCCACATTTGTTTTGAGTTGCAGGCTTTATACTTCTACATGTCAAGAGTATTTAGCAATTAATTATTTTACATTTTAGAGTGGATATTCTTTATTATAGTAGCCTGGGCCTATTTAAGTTTCTTAATCGCCAAATTTAAATTAATTTTGCATCAAAAAAGCATTTTGAAATCGGTAAAGGCGTCTGCAACTTCCACAAAGCATCAAATCAGTGTTATAAGTGGTCAAAACATGTGCATGACTGCATATATTATTATTCCTTCAAAAAACAAACAAATATCAGTCAAATTGTGCATGTTGTCGGCACCTAAAATAGTACACGTTTGTATCTAAAAAGTCCATATTAATGTTCTCTTTGCCTTGTGGAGAACCACCCTAGTCTTTGTACTTATTTCGGAGTGCAGATAGTGTACGTTTTATTTATATATTTTTAAAAACGTATGTCTATATAAACATTATTAGTTATTTAATATTAAATATTACTAATTATTATAAATTATTTATTATTATTTTTATTTATTTTTTATTTCTAAATTTTTTTACTCTTATGTGACAGATCGGATCTGTTCTATGACTGTGTAAAAACGGTAAAAAACGCATGCGCTTGGTTATTCAGAGATCGGTTTCAGGGCTCCTTCATATGTGGAAATAAATCGGATATGTGACCATGCGACTCATGTAAACCGGCAGATCGGATTTGAGGCGTTCTACGTCAAACTTGCGAAAACTTGTATCATGACCTTGTTTATTCTAGCTGTAAATAAAATTTAACCTCTACATCAGTTCTTCAGCGATCTTTCAAAACCAAGTTTAATGTATTTTTCCCAATTTTTCAGTTTTTTTTTCCTAACTTTAAATTATTAAACAAATTAGTCATTTATTTATTATTTTTCAACTTAAATTATTAAACAAATTGGTTACTTCTGTATTTAAAATGAAGTTTATGGAATTTTTTTTTTTTCCTCAAGTTTACTTTGAGTATTATGTTTTTAAAAAAAAAATGAAATTAATTGCATCTAAATAACGCTATTTTGTTTTTAATTGTATTTTATCCATTTCAGGTATGCCTTAATATGCAAAAAAATTTATTGAAATTTAATCTTGTATCTTGGCCATGTTTATGCTGACAGTACATTCAATTTATCCTCTGTTCTCCACAGGAATGCCTTCAGAGATCTTTCAAAGCCGAGGTCTACACTTGTCCCGCCTGCCGACATGACCTGGGCAAAAATTACCAAATGGCGGTCAACAAACCCCTTCAGGCCATCCTCACCCAGCTCTTCCCTGGATACAGCAGCGGCCGGTGTTGACGATGTCCAAATTGCGCCACAATTCCACGAATCAAAATGGATTTCGTGTTTTTAAGATTATTTTACAAATGTGTCAGGTTGTTGTAGCATGGATTGAAAACAGTTGATTCAGCAGCGCTACACGATTTGTGATCTGACTGTCTAGCCACTTGACTTCTGTCCGTTGTAGTTTACCGTTGTTTTTTTTTTTTTTTCTGATATTGCGAATTTACAAGTAAAGGTGATTTCTCTAGTGATCTAGACGTGTTTTAGCTATAGGTGCTTCAATGACGTATCGTTGTCTTGTATGCTACACACCAGCACAATGAACTGCAGCTATGCACAATTATAATGTTCGTTAACATTTATCGCAAGCAGTGATTTTTGTTATTCTGATTAATTGTACAACAGCATTGGATCTAGAATCCAGATGAATTGATGCCGTTTTTCAGTTAGAACCATAGCTATGCATATTTACTATGTTCGATAACTATTTTTCACAGTAATTTGAAATTTTACAATGCATTGTACATAAACCCTGCCTTAAGAATCCCGACCAAGCAAACTTAGTCACAAACTTAACTGTGCATAGCTAGTTCATTCATAATTTTAGTTGGCGCTAATTTAGTTAGCATCCTAAACTGTGCGCCATTTGACATCTTTACCACAACATTTTTAGTGTTAAGTAAATTAAAAATGAACGGTGTGTGGTGTTTGATGTTTACCATAACATCGTTATCATTAACTAAATTTGAATCAACAGTGCGACGTTTGACATTTTTACAATAACATTGTTACCGTGTTCGTTAACCCGTCATTACAATTCATTGTACGAAATCCATGCCTTTAAGAATCCCGACCAAACTAACTAGTCGCAAACGTAACCGTGTATAGCTAGTTCATTTCAGTTTAGTTATTGTTAATTTAGTTTGCCGCAGCATTTGACTGTTTTTACCATAACATTGTTAGTATCAAGTAAATTGAAATGAACTGTGACGTTTTTACCATAACATTGCTACCGTGTTTAACAAATTTTTAAATTTTTTTGCAGAAATTTGTCATTTGCATTGATTTGTATGAAAACCCTGCCGTTAGAATCCCAACCAAACTGACTATTCGCAAACTAAATTAGTCACAAATGTAACCATGCATATTTTGTTTCAATTAAGCTAACGCTAGTTTAGTTTGCGTCATAAACGCGGTGCTGTGTTTAACGTTTTTACCGTAACATCGTTAGCTTTAAATTGAAATAATGTGACGTTTGACATCTTTAACATAACATCATTGGAGTTAACTAAAGTGAAATGAACATGGCTTACTTTATATTGAAATTGTGCAACGTTTGTGTGACCTGTCAGCATTAACTAATGTAAAATGAACTAGCTATGCACGATTATGAGTTTAAGGTGGCAATTTTATTAAGCGGCAAAGATGGTAGAATAAAAATAAAACTAAGTGGACTTGATGTGCATCGTCGCAATGCTAATCTCCCAATAACTTTTATAAACATATTTCATCATTTATTACATTAAGACCATTTTGAATGACTATTTATGAGTTTCACGTTTTACCATCGTTAGTGTTAACTCTGTATAAATGAACTAGCCATACATTTTTCACGAAGCTTGTAATACTAATTTCTTTTCAAAGCAATATTTTGTAATTTGATAAGATTTTGTACGAGTTGAGTTTAATTTTCTATAACAGTGACATTTGTATTGTACCATCATTAGCATTAGCGATGCATTACCGCAATGCTAATCTGTATTTTTCGAACTTTTTTTTTTTTTCCACTTGATGTTAACAAATTTCATAGCGCAAACCTTTTTGTTACCAACAATTAGTGCTAACTGAATTTACAAGCTAGCTATACAGTGTTTGCGATTTCTGATCTCCAAGATTGTCATCGCTAGTAATGCATTCACTTGACGTTAATAAGCTTTTATATCGGTTTTGAGCCATGTCTAAATGTGCAGCAGTAGCATTTTTACTGTACTATTGT
The DNA here is from genome assembly GCF_903798145.1 of Danio aesculapii. Classification (NCBI taxonomy): domain Eukaryota; kingdom Metazoa; phylum Chordata; class Actinopteri; order Cypriniformes; family Danionidae; genus Danio; species Danio aesculapii. Next base: position 5,073,452 of record NC_079456.1, on the reverse strand, counting down.
TAACGCTAACAAAATATTTGGATAAACTAGCTATGCACTGTTATGTTTCCAATGTTAATGCTCCAACTCCTTCCGATCCGCAAATTTACGGTGCCGTAGCTTTACTAGCACACAGAAACGTTTGTTCACGTTTCGACTTTATTAAATCTTTTTATATTCTATTGCCGTTATCGGTAACTAACTAAATTTAACCTTAAATCGATTCACTTTTAGCCAAATAGTAATTTACGTAAATAAAACTTTGAACTTGTACTTTTCGTCTCGCCCATTTTGATAAACGATTAATTTTTATATGCTCTGAAGTTATTAGATTTCCGACTGTTTTTGATTTTTGTTTATTTGCTTCGATGTTTAACTGCTGTATGTTCTTTAGAAATGGAGTGTCGTTTTCACACTAACTTGCCGTTATGCAAACAGTGGTCATGTGCGCGAAACTAGTCCACGATCTGTATTTCAGGTGCATTTTGAGTCGATCCTGGATCTGGTTTTAAGCGTCTTGATTTTACAAAGGTTTTCGAGGTAAAGTCCTTGAACCGTTTTTCCGCACAAATCCCCAACAGTTTTTCATTCAGGAAGTATTTAAGTGCATCGTCTTTTTCGCCTTGATGTTTTTCGCTTGTTGTTATTATAGTATTTGCTAAATAAATGCCTAAGGCTGCAGATAATTACCTTTTTTTTTTTTTGGAGTTTGTTTTATTTGTTTTCCTTTTAGCTATACCTCAATTTCTAATATGTGCGTAGACTGGAGCTGTATATTCTGAAATTTGAAATTGTATATTTTTAGCACTTGTATTTACCCATTTTATGTAGTGGTTTCGTAGCTATTCATAGCTGGGATAAGTGCTATATTTTTCAATAAACTGTATTGAACTTTTATATAAAATAACCCAAACGTGTCTATGTCCTTGTTTTCACTTCTACTTTATTAAAATTTGTCATTGGTTACATTTCTGAGGAAATGATAATCATTGGTTGCATAAATTTTAGGTTGTATTACAAGTTTGCCTGTAAAATATTATAAATAGGTAATGTTTACCTTATGAACATCTGATACAAGTGGATTTAACTTTTTTTTCATCGTCAATTTAATTTAATTGTGATTAAACTAAATAAATATTTGCGACAAACTAGATTCAGTGTATAGATATTCTACATGATGCAATATGTTTGTACAATCTTTATACACGCGTTTAAATAGCCATTTTTTTTTTCAATTTATAACATTATGAGCAAAATATGCTCCGAACACAAAGAAAACACGAATGTAATCGCAAAATATCGATTTTTTTCCTTGATCAAACGTATACTCAAACATGTCATACCGGAAGACACACTTAATACGTGAAATACGTGTTTTCCGTAATAGTAACGCGCAAACACGATGTGAAAGGCTAGTTGAGCCGTCAAACAAAGGCTTCAGCCAATACGCGTGTACGTTTAACTCCAACCCAGCCAATCAGAGCGCGCGTCACGCTGCAGTGGGAGGATACGCGGCCCAGCGCTGCTGAAACACTATCGAGCCTGTGGACTAGCCAAAACGGACATATTCGAGACAAAAACAGCGACAAAAGAGCACAAAACGAGCCCGAGCAGCAGGTAAAAACACATTTACCACAATAATACAGCATTCCCCGTCGAGTCCGCAGTCATAAATCGAGTTTTTATTGAGATTTGCGATGTTGTTCGGTTGCTGTGTTGAGATGCTTGTCAAAGCAGCAGCACAAGCGCTGCTAGCCAGATTTAAACACATTAAAGCTTATTTAATTGACTATTCAATGCATAAACCACACTATATACGGTTTACTGTCCATTAGAATGGTGCATCGCGTGATTTCGAGCGATTTTCAGCATTGTAGCCGTGCTGTAATCAACTGAAGGCAGGACAGATACACAAAGGCCATTTAAACCCTTCATCTTCATGCTGTTTGAACTTGACACCAAACAACCTGACTCGCTTTTCACCCTTATATTCTTGTTTTATTGCTTTTTATGCATGCATTTGCTTTTACACCAAGCCTCACGCGTGTTTTTTGATATTAATCGCTAATAAACGAGTTTAATAATCCATCAAAACAGGAAGACGTGCTTAATTTGCATACAGTTATCGAGCATTTGTCTCATGCACGCACTCGTTATGTTTATGCACATAAATATGTACTTTATTGTTATCAGTAATATCTAAAGATGTTAAATATGATTATTTAAAAGCTAATTAAGACGTTTGGATCTGTTAATTTTTGTGTTTTTGCGTGCAGTTATTGATCATTTGTTTCATAAATGCACTCGTAATGTTTTTGCATATAATTATGTACTTTATTGTTAATAATAATATTTGAAAGTATGAAATATGATCATTTATTAGCTAATTAAGGGATCTGGATCTGTTGATTTATTTTTTTGCATGCAGTTATTGATCATTTGTTTCATGCATGCACTCATAATGTTTAGGCATGTAATTATGTACTTTATTGTTGTCAGTAAAATCTGAAATTGTGAAATATGAGTATTTAAACGCTAGTTAAGGGATTTGGATCTGTTTATTTATTTTTTAAAAAATTTTTTGCATGCAGTTATTGATCATTTGTTTCATGCATGCACTCGTAATGTTTATGCACATAAATATGTACTTCTTGTTAACTAATTGTTAAATAATATTTGAAAGTATGAAATATGATCATTTAAAAGCTAGTTGAGGGATTTGGATCTGTTTATTTCTGTTTTTTGCCTGCAGTTATCGAGCTTCTGTTTTATGCATGCACTCGTAATGTTTATGCACATAAATATGTTCATTATTGTTAACAATAATATCAGAAAATGTAAAATTTGAGCATTTAAAAACTAGTTAAGGGATTTGGATCTGTTGATTTAAAAAAAAAATTATTTATTTATTTTTTACATGCAGATATTGATAATTTATTTCATTCATTCACTCGTAATATTTATGCACATAAATATGTACATTATTGTTAACAATAATATTTTAAGGTATGAAATATGATCATTTATTAGCTAGTTAAGGGATTTGGATCGGTTTATTTATTTTTTCTTTTTTGCATGCAGTTATTGATAATTTGTTTCATGCATGCACTCGTAATGTTTATGCTCATATATATGTTCATTATTGTTATCAATAATGTCTGAAAATGTGAAATATGAGTATTCAAAAGCTAGTTAAGACATTTGAATCTGTTGATTTATTTAGATTTATTTTTTGCATTGCATCATTTGTTTTATGCATGCACTTATAATGTTTAGGCACATAAATATGTGCATTATTGTTAACAATAATATCAGAAAATGTAAAATTTGAGCATTTAAAAGCTGGTTAAGTGATTTGGATCTGTTGATTTATTTATTTATTTTTCGTGCACATGCAGTTATTGATAATTTGTTTCATTCATGCACTCGTAATATTTATGCACACAAATATGTACATTATTGTTAATAATATTTAAATAATAATGTTTAAAAGTATGAAATATGATCATTTCAATGCTAGTTAAGGGATTTGGATAAGTTGATTTGTTTTGTTTTTGCATGCAGTTATTGATCATTTGCTATGCATGCACTTGTAATGTTTCTGCATATAATTATGTACTTTATTGTTATCAATAATAGCTGAAAATGTGAAATCTGAGTATTTAAAAGCTAATTAAGGCATTTGGATCTGTTTATTTTTGTGTGCATGCAGTTATTGATCATTTGTTTTATGCATGCACAACGTTTCTGCATATAATTATGTACTTTATTGTTAACAATAACATTTGAAAGTATGAAATATGGTCATTTAAAAGCTAGTTAAGGGATCTGGATCTGTTGATTTCTTTTTTTTGCATGCAGTTATCGAGCTTTTGTTTCATGCATGCACTCGTAATGTTTATGCACATAAATATGTACATTATTATTAATAATATTTAAATAATAATGTTTAAAAGTATGAAATATGATCATTTCAATGCTAGTTGAGGGATTTGGATCTGTTGATTTGTTTTGTTTTTGCATGCAGTTATTGATCATTTGCTATGCATGCACTTGTAATGTTTCTGCATATATTTATGTACTTTATTGTTAACAATAATATTTGAAAGTATGAAAGTATGATCATTTTAAAGCTAGTCAAGGGATTTGGATCTGTTGATTTCTTTTTTTTGCATGCAGTTATCGAGCTTTTGTTTCATGCATGCACTCGTAATGTTTATGCACATAAATATGTTCATTATTGTTAACAATAATATCAGAAAATGTCAAATTTGAGCATTTAAAAACTAGTTAAGGGATTTGGATCGGTTGGTTTTTTTCATTTATTTATTTTATTATTTTTTTTTACATGCAGTTATTAATAATTTGTTTCATTCATGCACTTGTAATATTTATGCACATAAATATGTACATTATTATTAATAATATTTAAATAATAATGTTTAAAAGTATGAAATATGATCATTTCAATGCTAGTTGAGGGATTTGGATCTGTTGATTTGTTTTGTTTTTGCATGCAGTTATTGATCATTTGCTATGCATGCACTTGTAATGTTTCTGCATATAATTATGTACTTTATTGTTATCAATAATAGCTGAAAATGTGAAATATGAGTATTTAAAAGCTAATTAAGACGTTTGGATCTGTTTATTTTTGTGTGCATGCAGTTATTGATCATTTGTTTTATGCATGCACCATGTTTCTGCATATAATTATGTACTTTATTGTTAACAATAACATTTGAAAGTATGAAATATGATCATTTAAAAGCTAGTTAAGGAATTTGGATCTGTTGATTTCTGTTTTTGCATGCAGTTATCGAGCTTTTGTTTCATGCATGCACTCGTAATGTTTATGCACATAAATATGTTCATTATTGTTAACAATAATATTTGAAAATGTGAAATATGAGCATTTAAAAACTAGTCAAGGGATTTGGATCTGTTGATTTCTTTTATTTTTTTATTTTTATTTTTTTATTTTATTAATTAAAAATTTTTTTTTACATGCAGTTATTGATTATTTGTTTTATGCATGCACCATGTTTCTGCATATAATTATGTACTTTATTGTTAACAATAACATTTGAAAGTATGAAAGTATGATCATTTAAAAGCTAGTCAAGGGATTTGGATCTGTTGATTTCTGTTTTTTTGCATGCAGTTATCGAGCTTTTGTTTCATGCATGCACTCATAATGTCAATGCACATAAATATGTACTTCTTGTTAACAATAATATCAGAAAATGTGAAATATGAGTATTTAAAAGCTTATTAAGGGATTTGGATCTATTGATTTCTTTTTTTGTGAGTTCATGCAGTTATTGATCATTTGTTTTATGCATGCACTATGTTTATGCATATAATTATGTACTTTTGATCAGTTTAAAAATACATCCATATTAGTTTATTTCATGCATTTGTTGTGTGGTTAATGTTTTTAATATTAACAGGTGTTATAACTTGTATATGACATATATCAATATCATATAACAATATCAACAAGTCGTTTTAACAGCTTAGCATACAATAAAAGGTGCATTTGATGTATTTTTGTTCATGCACAACATACAATTATGTATTTAATACCAAAAAATTGAGTAACTACAAAAGAAAATGCATGTAAAAGGTTTTATTGTAATAATAGTTTGCGCTTTTATTAGTTTTGTTTAAAAATAATGACCATCGTCCACATTCTTTAATATTTTATAAAGATGCAGGCTAAAATATTCAGTCTAACAAAAGTTTGTCTAAAAATCTGACATATTTAAAATGTTTGTTTTTTTCTTTTGCGTTTATTGAATGCATTCATTAATGCGTTTCTCTGATTCATAAATTAAGCTTAAATAAACACACAAACACATTAAGGACTATAGTGTTGTTATAATCAGAGTATGCAAAGTTTTATCCGTCAAAAGAGTCATGACATTTGTTTTGTATGCGACTCTGGAGCTTATATTTCCATGTAGTGACATTCATTACTAATATTTATCATCTGTTAATGTCAAATTGTATTTATAACAATGTAAATGATCTCTATTTGCTGCCTGCGTCAACTTACACCGAATAACGTTCATCATAATTCGAGTTTTGTGTGTTTGAGTTAAAATGAAAGGACAAATCTATAATAAGATAATTCTGATGAATGGGTTAAAACGGGTACGAAGGGCCAAAAACAAAATATCATTAGTAGTCATAGGCCGAAGATAAATATACCAAGCTAGTTTATATTAAAGTTGCCATGGGTCATTTCCTAATTTATTTCACAATATTTCAAAATAAATAGAAAACAGTACTTCTGAATCGATTTAACTAATGCAGGATAACTTTTTTAATCATAACTTACTGCAGTAAAAACATAATCACATTCATAACACAGTGGAGTTCAATGCTGAATACGAAGCAGAATTATTTATTGACGTCATTTCAATTGAAAAGCTTTAATCTCAGCTTATTTTGTAGCTTAACAATAAAACAAACAAATAAAAGGTACATTAAATTTGAAATGACAATCTCTAAACCATCCCCATCGTTCTGCCTCTCTCCTCAGATGGGATGCTGCGCCAAATCAAAGATTACTGTAATTTGGGCATCTCTTGGTTAATGTAGTGCCCTAATATTTTAGGGCTCTAAAAGGATTTGTTTTTACAGTAGCCCAAATTTTAGTCTGTCTAAAACCTGCACACCATGTCATTATTTTGTTTGCTTTACGAAATATGGGAAAAACTCCATTTAAAGCCGCAGTACACTTTCATCTGCATCTTATTTTCATCTTTTTTTTTTTTTAAGATTTATTTTTTACATTTAATAAGCAGATAAGAGAGTGTTACAGACAGGAAGCGAAGTTTGAGAGAGAGGGGGTAGGGACGAGAAATGTCCACGAGCCGGGATTCGAACTCGGGACGCCCTGAAGTTCTACTGCACCATATGTCAGCGTGCTAACCACTAGGCTATTGCGCTGACCTTATTTTCATTGACCCTCATAAGAAAGTATTATTCAAAAGTTCATGTTTGAATTTTTAATAGTTAACAAATCATTTTACGTAGTATTTTAGAATTTCAGCTGTTATAATTTGCGCGTTCTTATTAGGGCTGCACGATATATCGTTTCAGCATCGATATCGCAATGTGCGAATTCGTAGTTAGATCACTGTATCTGCAAAGTTGAGTTGGAATACAAATGATAATTTAAACCATTTGTGCATAAGAGACCATCAAATTTGTAGCTTCAACAAAGATTAATTGTATTTATTTGTACCAAAATTGTATCAATATTAGTTTATTAATAACGAAAACATAGTAGCCAACATTTGAAGTAGATCAAATAAAAGTTGATCAAAACAGGAATGGGTGATCTTGAATAGTTTTAGGACAACTTTAGACTTTGTGATGGTTTTGATCCACGTCAAATGTTGACTTCTGTACGCAGTATTATTTTACATTTATTATTATTAATAGTGATTATTTTATTATTATTATTTTATTATTATTACATTATTAATTATTATTATTACAGTGATTATTTTATCACTGTACCTCAATAACACTGTTAGACTCTTTAGAAAACATTCATATATTTAATTTGCATGTGTATTTTTATTCCAATGTATTCATTTATGCTTATCGTTTCTTTTATTTTATGAATATACACTCCCTATAACTGTAAAATTAGTAATTCTTCCCAAAGAGATATTTAAAATCATATAAAAATATCGCAATGTCAGTTTTTGCCAATATTGCGCAGCCACAAATTTCTGTGCGTAATATTCATTAAGTTTAACAAAAATGTGTCGTCTTGAACTGCACTTGCTTCTTTTTAAAATGTACATTAAGGAGTGAAAATTATAGTCGTGTTTCTTTAGTAAAATGATGAATTATTGATGTGCAAAATAGCCTCGTGTGTGTTTTAAATGATGTTAAATCCTGCACTGAAGAGATTGTTGGCTCTCATAGTTAATGTGTGTGTTTTGTCTTCACGAGTGTGGTGTTTTTCTTCATTTTTCTGGTGTGTGTGTTTCTGATGAAAGCGTCTGCAATGCTGCAGGTCAGACGAGGACAGTCTGGGGCTTTGTTTTGGTGCTTTTTCAGTGTTTGTCTGCTGATTTTTATTATTATTGTATTATTTTTTTGTGCGTGTTTGGATAAAAATCATCTTGAGTGGAATAAATATAAGTACTAATTGTCATAATATGAATAATTAATGAATAATTTAAAATTAGGGATGGACGATACTGGAAAAATATGTGATATTGTCGAGTATTACGATAACGATATTTCTTATTTAACATGTTAAAACATTTCTGATATAACATTTCCCTAGACAAAGGCTGTTTTTCATAGCTCTGTTTTTACATCATTTATTTAAATAATTAAATTTATCAGCATGAAATTGAAAAAACTAACTTTGCAATATTTTATTTTTCTGCGATACACACTGCGTTATTGAGTACACTTTCACCAGGAGCCACTTGTACTTTTGGGGGGCACATTTTAACATGCATCACAAAGTACTTAAACAATTATTCAAAGTCTTTTTTTTTTTGTCATGCATCCCTCTACAGTCTTAATAAACAAGATAATTAAATAACTTCAACTCAAAAAAACCCGAACTCTCGCATTCAATCTGCCCAGTTGGTGGAATGAACTCCCTAACTACATCAGAACAGCAGAGTCACTTGCTGTCTTCAAGAAACGACTAAAAACTCAACTGTTTAGTCTCCACTTTCTTTCCTAATCATAACTGCCTCTCTGGCTATACCACTAACTATACTCTCTCTCTCAAAAAAAACTTACATTACTAATGCTTTGCTTTTTAGACTTTACACACCTGTAACTTGCCTACAGCGCTTATTTACTGCTGCTCTTATAGTTGTGTAAATTTCTTCCTTGTCCTCATTTGTAAGTCGCTTTGGATAAAAGCATCTGCTAAATGACTAAATGTAAATGTACTGGTGTAGGATAACACATTTCTAACATTAAAGTACATCAAGGCAGATTGTTGCACCTGTAAACTTGAACAGATTCAGCCTACAGTTGAAGTCAATTTATTTAGCCCTCCCATTCATTTAAAATAATGTTTCCCACGTAATTAACAAACCAAGAAAATTTTCACTGTTTCCCCTATAAAAATAATTATTTTGTAGTCATAATAAGTCGTATTTCTTATTGTTTATTTCTTGAATAAAAGCAGTTTTTAATTTTTTTAAAAACTATTTTAAAGTCAGTATTATTAGCCTCCATAAGAAATATTTACTGTGTATTTTTTGATCTACACAACAAATCAGTTACACAATACTTTGACTTAAATTATTTCAACTTTCGTAGTTAACAAAACCTAATTAAGTCTTTAAATGACACTTTAATCTGAATAAAAGACTATAAAACACTTAAAGGGACGTTGTCTGAATACAACTGTCTTGCAAAATAACTAGTAAAATATTATCCACTGACTGTCACCATAAGATTATGCACTGACTGTCACTATGGGGAAGATAAAAAAGTAGAAATTAGTTCAACTATTATGTTTAAAAATGTGTTGTAAATAAATCGTGTTGAAGACTCGTGCTTTATGTCATGACGGAAATCAAAAATGAATGAAGGCAAAACTAAACGAGTTGAACATGACTTTTACATGAGCGTGACTGAAAACTACATTTGATCAATGTGTTACATCTGTTCTCCGGTACTTGCCGACTGTTTGTAAATTCAAGACTGCATTTCCTAACGTAAAACTATGTACACTCAATTTCTGATTAATAATGGTCTCTGCATAGACGAGGACATCCGATATTAAAAGTGTTAAAATTGCTATTGAAAACCGAAGTCTAATATAATCAACAGTGGACATTTTGATAGTGTTTCACAACATGAATGACTGAAGCTGAATCTTATTACCTGTGTCAATTTTGGGCTTAACTTCTGACGAATGCGAGGAACTGATGCGCGCAGCACCGTCACTGACAGAGAGGGTAAGTTCGTGCGAAAGCAGAGGGAGCGAGTGCCCAAGATGCCCATGTGACATCTAGAGCGCGTGAGAGAGGCCTCAGTCATATCTCCGCAGTATGCCACGGATGGCTGATCTCGCTTTCTCCGTGGCGTTTGACACAAAAATATACGCCCAAATTCAGGGGGTGGGGTTAGAGGCGGGCCAAGCTTGTTGACACGGGGGCACCAGCCCCCCTAAGTGTGTAGGGTTTGCGATGGGGGCAGGGTGAAGAATCGGCGATGCCGGCTCAGTATTGTTGTCTGTCGCCCATCGGCCCAACCCTAGTGACAACACGTCATCGTATATGAATACAATGAATCTTTCTTAAACGATATAAACATTAGAATTTATCGCGCCTGAATGCTTGAACTGCTGGAAATGGCTTGAAATGCTAGAGAACTACAGTCTAACCCTAAACGATAGAGCAAAAAAATAAACAGGGGGCTAATAATTAAAGGGGGCTAATAACTGTATATCATCATATAGCACAAACTTTAGTGTCAAGTCATTTTCGTTGACGCAACTAACACTTTCTGTGTTTGTTGTCCACAGCGTTCGCTGACCTGCAGTCATGGACCCGTCTTTACCTCCAGACCCGAACCCAGCGGAGACCGAACCCTCTGCAGACATGACTCCACCAGCGGACGCTGATCACTCTCCTAATAACCCTCCGGTGGATCCACAGCCATGCGACACCCCGATTTTAGATCCATTTCGGGAACTGACGGCACCTGCAGAACTGACCCCAGCTCAAGGACTGAACCCAGAACTGCCTGCACCAGAACTCACACCACAAACCCTGATCCCAGGACCAGCTCCTCCACCCGGCGCCAACTTCAACAAGATCATGACCTTCAGGCCCACCATGGAGGAGTTCAAGGACTTCGGGAAGTACATCGCCTATATGGAGACGCAAGGAGCTCACATTGCCGGACTGGCGAAGGTAAACCATTGTATTTCACAGTACTGCAGAAATACTACAGTGCTCATTCATTCAGTTTCTTTTAGCTTAGTCCTTTATTTATCAGCGGAATGAATCGCCAACTATTCCAGCATATGTTTTACACAGCGGATGTCTTTACAGCTGCAACCCATTACTGGAAAACACCCATGCACTCTCGCATTCACATTCATTCATACACTTCGGCCAACTTCGTTTATTCAATTCCACTATAGCGCACGTGTTTAGACTGGGGGAAAATGAAGCACCCAAAGACGTGGTATAGGTGAATTGGGTAAGCTAAACTGGCCATATTGTATTTGTGTGAATGAGTGTGTATGGATGGTTCCCAGCAATGGGTTGCAGCTGGAAGGGCATCTGCTGTGGGAAATGCTTGATTTTTAATATAGTGTTTTCAAGGTTAGAAAAGTGCTTGGATTAGGGATGCTCATTTCGGTTAATTTTACCAACCGACAACCGCCGCTCGTTAACCGAATAATAGCCGTTAACAGATTAATATTAAAATATTATTTAATAAAAAAAAAATTGACGTGTCTATTTTGTGTGACACATTAAATATTGCATTTAAAAATACTGATTTATTTTAACCAGGGCTTAAACATAAAAATAATCGGTTCGCTCCGAGCAGAATTGATATTTTTTCGGTTCTGTTATTGCGTTCCTTAATAAACTAAAAATTCTGAAAACGGTTTTCTAGAAAAAAAAAAAATGGTTAAAAATGTTATTTTGCTACAAAGTATTGCAGGGCTCTAGAGTGCCTTGATTTCTTAATGGTGCATCTAAAAATTCTATTCGAGGGGTAAAATTAAATGAATTTTCGATAAGTATCGTTAAATATTTATTCACATTCATTCATACACTACAGCCAATTTAATTTAATCGTTAAAGAAATATTTAGAATATGAATTTGCTTTTGGTTATATCTATACCGGCTTTGCGCACATACGCTCCGAGCAGAATTGATATTTTTTCGGTTCTGTTATTTTGTTTTAATAAACAAAAAATTCTGAAAACGGTTTTCTAGAAAAAAAAAACGGTTAAAATGTTATTTTGCTACAAAGTATTGCAGGGCTCTAGAGTGCCCTGATTTATTAATGGTGCAACTAAAAATTCTATTCGAATAAAATTTAAATGCATTTTCGATAAGTATCGTTAAATAAATATTTATTCACATTCATTCATACACTACAGCCAATTTAATTAAATCGTTAAAGAAATATTTACAATATGAATTTGCTTTTGGTTATATCTATACCGGCTTCACGCATATACGCGCGCTCTTGCTCACCAGCAGCAGTTGATTGATACACGCTGCTTAAAGGCGCTACACACACAGCCCCACTCCTTTGTACCGAGCGGCAGGTGTTGTTTCTTTTTTAAAGTGTCTTCTATATTTAAATCTCTCAAATTCGGCTAACATAATCTCCCTCTGAGATATTAGTTCAATTATGTGATGTCGGCTATTGACCAACACCCCCTGTATACAGTTTACACACTGCAGGTCCACAGTTCTGATGTGTTATGAATTACTTGTTTCAAATGACAGTGAGACGTGCTATATTTCGTTTTTATTGTAAAATATACATTATAATCCAATACAAAGTAAATTAATATTTATTAATGGCCTATTGGCAGGGTATAGCCGTTAAGCTTAAATAGTGTGTGTTTTTTTTATTATTATTAAAACAAATTACAAACTAGCCACCTTTTGATTTAATTTCGTTTCCGTATATTTTTATCAAACGAAAAATGCAATGAGTTGTATTTCGGTTTTAATGTTATCAGAAATGGCGGTTCATTCCACTGTGGCGACCCCAGATTAATAAAGGGATTAAGCCAAAAAGAAAATGAATAAATGAATGAATGTTATTAGAAATGTAATAGTTTATATAAAAAAGTTTCTATAAAAACGAGCGCTTGCCTCATTTCGCTGTGATCATGCGGATCATATTGCATATTCGGTTAATTCTTCAGTAGGCTTGTAAATACTGTATTTTATTAATGGATTGTTTATAAGGACTAAGCTATTAATTAATGTAATTCTCTGAATGGCAAATGCTTGAGTGGTTTGATCATATATCATCATGCAAAACTTTATCGATCATGTTTATGATCTGCCCTTCATCCTTTAATATTACAGATCGATTTATCAGATGATTTGTCATAGTAGAAATATTAACCAAAAGATTTTCTTTATGGAGACCCATCTAAAAACAATCGACAATCAATCATTCATTTAGTATAAATACAAGTTTTAGTAACAATAACTTAAACCGAAACATACCTTTGTACATGAAAGAGCAGGTTCTCGGTAACCTTTAAGACAAGCTCGTCGCATCAGAAACGACTCTCGCTTATGGCGTCTGCTTCGCGGGCATTTCAGGTTGTATGCGTCATTTGTACACATGCTTTAATGCTTTTTGTCTCCCAAATTCCTATAATAAAGAGAACGATAAATTAACGTTATTAACAGTTTAACTGTAAACAGAATCATTAAAGTTGATCTTTTTTTCATTTCGTTTCTGTTCCTGCAAAATGTCATTCGTTTCCGTTTTTTGTTTCTGTTCCTTGAAGCGGTTCGGAGCCCTGGTTTTAGCATGCGAACAGCAGCATAACAGAGCATCTTCACGCACATGCAGTGTTTCCAACAGCACAGGAAAAAAGAATAAACTAAATAAAATTAATAAAATAAATAGGCCTGCCATAGATATCTTTCACTTAAATGACAAATTCAGATTACAAAACGAAAACTCTGACTGAATCCTTTTTAATAACCGGCGTAGGCTGTTTGTCCAATCATGTTTTTTTCTTCCGTCAAATAAAAATATGCTTAAATGTCTCTTAAAATAAACTATTTTGTGTTCAAAGAGGAAAAAAGTTTTTGTTATTTACTCAGACATTTAAAAAGAATTTATTTTAGAGCAGTAATCACAATACCGTTGTTATGACGCTGGTCTAGGGTCAAGGCCGCAACATAAAAGAATACTCGACAAATAAAATTCACTTTTAATAACTCCTTTGTGTAGGGTAGGGGTGAGCGATATGACCTAAAATTAATATCACGGTATTTTTCATCTTTTGAACGGTGACGGTATAATATCATGGTATTACTTTCAATAGCAAAATAATATACATCTCAAGGAAGAACGGACAAAAGAAAGTCTCACTTCTATCGCTCTTTAAAAGTTTTGGTTTGGGTCATTGTAAATGGTCAGTCTTGTTATGAGCTGATCTTCATTTCTCTGTTGGTGGAATAAAGCAGGCGAGTCAGCCGCACCAATTTATAAGTAGACAGAGCAGGATTCTCATGATGACCACCGGCGCAATTCTGCTCTTTGTTATGAGCTGTAGTTTCAGTGTAAACTTAGTAAAGGTGAGTTTCTTTGGCGCTGATGTCTACAGTATTAGACTTTAGATTTAGCGGACATTTGCGCTGAACACGCGGTGAATGCAACGCATCGAGATTCGGGCACCTTCTCCGAAAACACTCGATTGATCTCAGCTGGCGGATCAACATTTACCTCATGTCATGATCGCTGTCATCTGCGCCATTATTATTATTATAACTGTAGGTGAGGTTTGCAAACCTGTGCACTTTTCACTCTTCAGCCGTTTGCATTTCCTGCAGTAACAAAAGCTCCCTGTTATCTGACAGCGGCAGCAGGGTAGAGCGATTCAGCAAGTTTTTAGAGAAAATCAAATCAGATTGCACTACAACCATTATATTCAGACACACAAATGCTCCCAAATATATTATGAGGGCGCATAGATTAAATTTCGGGCGCTCATGCGACCAAAATGGTTGCAATTTCGAGCCCTGTAGTATAAGGACATGTATTCAGACCACAACTGAACGTTTGAAGAAAATTGAATGCCTTATTATTTAGAATTAGCTATTATTGATGTAAATGCAGCCGTTCAAGGCGCATAATTGATTTATTACGGTATTGACGGTATTAGAAAATCCATGTCGTGGCGCAATGTCACACCGGTGATGACTATGACACCAGTGTACCGCCCACCCCTAGTGTAGGGTCTCTTTATTTGTCTTTTTTTGTCTTTTCTTTTTTTTTTATCACCAAGAAAAACGTGAAGCCAAATACCTTCAGGTGAACCCACAGAAAATTAATAAACAAAAATACACTAACTAAACACCCAAATGAAACTTACTACACCTAATAAAATAACAGAAATAAAAATACAAAATCTACACCTGTCTCCCTAACTAACAAAAACACAGATGAAAATATTTAGTAAAAGAAAAGTGGCGTCCCCCTACTGCCTCTTACCGTGTATATATTTACAATATTGAAAATCAACGAACACACAAACCAAAACAAAAATAATAGGAAGGGAAACACGGATGGGTATACAACACAAAATCAACACTAGTACAACAGCACGAGAAATACAATCAACGAAAACAACTCAACAACAGGAATAACTTTATCACAATCTCAACAACACGCCAGCAAAACTCGCTCTCCCGCCCTACGCCCGTTGATCTCTTTTTAAAGGACGCCCTGGGTAACCTCCTCCAATCCCAGGGCACGTCGCCTGCGTAGTTAGGGCGGGGCCTGCAGGTGGAAAGAGGGAGAGCAAAGACAAGCACACACAAACAAACACACATGCCAACGCAACACCGTGAAACCGTGGTATTTTTATCCAAGGTTATCATACTGTCAGAATCTTATACCGGCCCATGCCTAATGCGCGTAGTCGTACATTTATACTTCTGCGCAGCTTGTGTTGCTCTGCAGTAACAATTCAGAAACGCTAGCTTGCAGTAGGTGTTTATATTCCTCTGCGTCGAGTTTCTTCACTGGTGTTTTGTTTTTCTCTGAACGCTACCTTAATGTACAAGTGGCTCAAACTCACTCATTTAGAGGCAGGAACCGGCGAACTTTAATCACAAGGTAAACTCAAAACAACGGTTTCCATCTAGAGCTCCTTCACAGGACTCTACATTTGTAGACACTCTCTCCATCGGGCTCGCGCGGCTCTCACCTCCGCCCACACTTGTCAGAGCTACCAAGCTATGGAGAGAGATTAGACTCAATAATAATTCACATAATAATTCAAAAGACACGATGTACACATGCGTAGCCAAATTCACGTACGTAAAATATTTATTTATACTTACAAAAACAATTCACATGCACAAAATAAAAATACGTTTTCATAAAATACGTTTCACAAATGCAAAACACCATTTGCAAATATATAAGAGTGTACAAAAAGTTTTGAATGTTTAAAATTCACGAGTTCATCCTGAATGAGAATGTGCAAATCCTCTCTCACGTACGACTCACCCTGAATACGAGTGTGTGCACTTTTGAGACTTTCCTGTCAGCACACACCTCCCACGTGAGTCACTCGTGCCCTGTAGCCAATAAGATGCGAGCTTACTGTTCAACCAATCACAACTCCCTGAGAACGCGGGAATGACCGAAGCGCTTCACTGTGCGCACCATTTGCGCAGTCTGGCTTAATTAACGGAGATGATCCTTAATAACGGACTTAATTTACGTTATAAAGTTTACATTATAAACAACAGCAGCCATTGCTTTAACAAACGTTTGATACTTAATCTTTGCATACATAAACCACTATAGAAATCAAGTAACCACTTACATAAAATATCCCGCTCTTTATTAAAAGAGCTTACATAAAATATCCCGCTCTTTATTAAATCCCGCTCTTCACCTGCCATGCTAAATAGAGGAGTATTCTTCTTCTTAGAGGATCATCTCCCTTAATTAAGTCAGACTGCGCAAATGGTGCGCACAGTGAAGCGCTTCGGTCATTCCCGCGTCATTGAGTCTAATCTCTCTCCATACCAAGCTGACCAATCCCAGAGCTTGCGCTTTGCGTCGTTTGCGACGTGTAGTTACATTTTTTGAGAGGTGCGCGTCAGCATCGGCGACGGCCATGGCGAGGGCTATGCGTCCATGCGTAGGCTGAGCCGGAGCATACGTATGCGCTTGACACAGAAGTATAAATCAACCTTTAAAGCGCAGTTTGTTTCAATTGTATATTTTTTTTACTGCAATTTTTAAAAATCATTCCTTCAGTAAACTTCTAATAATATTAATGATGTTTATTATTTATTAATTAGATTATAGACCAGTCTGATTCATTAGAGTTCATTGGAATTGGTATTGTCTGGTATTTAAATGTTTCTGTCACGTCGCGTCTGGTGCGGACAGACAAATGAATTATATCTGGAACATTGTTGCGTGTTGTTATAAATCCCTCAGCATATACTTTTATTAATATTCATGAGGTTTAATATTTATTAATTAAATTTAAATGTCTGTTTGGTTGGGATATTGTTGGAATCGTATTGTCTGGTATTTAAAGATTCTGTCACGTCACGTCTGGTATGGACAAGCAAATGAACTATATCTGGAATATTGTCGCGTTGTGTCACGTGTTATAAATCCCTCAGCATATACGTTTATTAATGTTCTTGAGGTTTAGTATTTATTAATTAGATTATACACCTGTTTCGTTTTCGTTGGAGTTGTATTGTCTGGTATTTAAATGTTTCTGTCGCATCTGGTGTGGACAAGCAAATTAATTACATCTGGAATATTGTCACGTTGTGTCGTGTGTTGTTATAAATCCCTCAGTATAAACTTTTAATTAATGTTAATGAGGTTTATTATTTATTAATTAGATTTAAATGTGTTGTTATAAATCGTACATATATCAATTGTTGTTATAAATCATATATCAAGTCATGCTGTGCAGTACTAAACTCAATCATAATGCTCAGTCCAAACAATTCATATAAAATATCATGTAGAGACTAGAGCAAATGAGCGTTTCTTTTGTCTGATTGTATATTTAGCTTTTATATTTAAGTTTTTTTTTTTCATTCTCTTGTTTTGCGATGCTCAGGTTATTCCGCCAAAGGAGTGGAAACCGCGCCGTTCCTACGAGACCATCGAGGATATGGTCATTCCTGCTCCAATCATGCAAGTGGTGACTGGCCAATCTGGACTCTTCACACAGTACAACATCCAGAAGAAGTCCATGACCGTCGGAGAATATCGCAAACTGGCCAACAGTAAAAAGTATGGTTTACACTTGCATTTCTTTGACCTTAATTTCTAAATGTCATCAATAAAGTTTCTTAAAGGAACACTTCACTTTTTATTGAAAAAAAGCTTATTTTACAAATCTACACAAGTTAAAGAGGGAAGGTTTATCATTTTGGACTCCATTAACCCAATCTTTAGGGAGCACTATTAGTTTAGCTTAGCATAGTTCATTGAATCGAATTAGACCATTAGCATCTTTTTCAAAAGTGACCAAAGAGTTTTGATAATTTGTCTATTTAAAGCTTGACTCTTCTGTTGTTACATCGTGTAGACGGACTGAAAATTAAAAAGTAGCTAATTAGAATTAAATAAATGACTACTTTTAAACTTAGCTTAGCATAGATCATTGAATCGGATTAAGCCATAAGCATCTCGCTCAAAAATGACCAAGGAGTTTTGGTAATTTGTCTATTAAAAGCTTGACTCTGTTGCTACATAGTGTAGATGGACTGAAAATTTAAAAGTAGCTAATTAGAAATAAAGAAGCACTTTTAGCTTAGCTTATCATAGATAATTGAACTGGACTAGACCATTAGCACCTCATTGAAGTGACCAAAGAGCTTTGATAATTTGTCAGTTTAAAGCTTGACTCTTTGTAATTAAATTTTCAGTCCGTCTACACAATATAAAGTAGCTAATTACAAATAAAAGAACATTTTTAGCTTAGCATAGATTATTGAATCGGATTAGACCATTAGCATCTCGCTCAAAATGACCAAAGAATTTTGATAATTTTTCTATTTAAAGCTTGACTCTTCTGTTGTTACATCATGTAGATGGACTGAAAATTAAAAAGTAGCTAATTAGAAATAAAGAAGCACTTTTAGCTTAGCTTATCATAGATAATTGAACTGGACTAGACCATTAGCACCTCATTGAAGTGACCAAAGAGCTTTGATAATTTGTCAGTTTAAAGCTTGACTCTTCTGTAATAAAATTTTCAGTCCGTCTACACAATATAAAGTAGCTAATTACAAATAAAGGAGCATTTTTAGCTTAGCTTAGCATAGATCATTGAATCAGATTAGACCATTAGCATCTCGCTCAAAATGACCAAATAATTTTGATCATTTTTCTATTTTAAGCTTGACTCTTCTGTTGTTACATCGTGTAGATGGACTGAAAATTAAAAAGTAGCTAATTAGAAGTAAAGGAGCCCTTTTAGCTTAGCTTAGCATAGATCATTGAATCAGATTAGACCATTAGCATCTCGCTCAAAATGACCAAAGAATTTTGATAATTTTTCTATTTAAAGCTTGACTCTTCTGTTGTTACATCATGTAGATGGACTGAAAATTAAAAAGTAGCTAATAAGAAGTAAAGGAGCACTTTTAGCTTAGCTTAGCATAGATCATTGAATCGGATGAGACCATTAGCATCTTGCTCAAAAAATACCACAGTTTTGATTTGTCAATTTAAAGCTTGACTTTTCTGTAGTTGCATCGTGTATATGAATGATAATTAAAAAGTAGCTAATTAGAAATAAATGGGCAGTTTTAGCTTAGCGTAGATCATTGAATCAGATTAGACCATTAGCATCTCGCTCAATAAAGACCAAAGAGTTTAGATAATTTGTCTATTTAAAGCTTGACTCTTCTGTTGTTACATTGTGTATACGGACTGAAAATTAAAAGTAGCTAATTAGAAATAAATGGGCAGTTTTAGCTTAGCGTAGATCATTGAATCAGATTAGACCATTAGCATCTCGCTCAATAAAGACCAAAGAGTTTAGATAATTTGTCTATTTAAAGCTTGACTCTTCTGTTGTTACATTGTGTATACGGACTGAAAATTAAAAGTAGATAATTAGAAGTAAATGGGAACTTTTAGCTTAGCTTAGCATAGATCATTGAATCAGATTGGACCATTAGCATCTCGCTCAAAAAACACCAAAGGGTTTTGATAATTTGTCTATTTAAAGCTTGACTCTTCTGTTGTTACGTAGTATAGATGGACCGAAGATTAAATGTTGCTATTATCTAGGTCAGTATGTCTATGAACTATACTCTTATTCTGCTGTAATAATCAAGGAACTTTACTGCCATACCACGGCTGTAGTAGGGCCAATTATATTAAACAGTGCCTGAAAATAGATATGAATAATGTCTTACAAAGGTGTTGAGAATTGGCAAGTCTGCTAAAACACTTAAGCATGTGCATTAGGTTGTAATTGTGATGTCCATGTCGAATAAATAAATAAATAAATAAATAAACACATTTTCCATGGTTGCAAAATGTTCAGGTGCTGATATGAGAGTATAGTTCCTATAACCGCGAATCAAATTAAGTTTTTGGCTTATACAAAGTACACAGTGTAGCTTTTAAAAATATGATCAGAAACATAGTGGAGATGTTTCAGCATAGATGTAAAACCGCACTTTCGCTTCAGGCAGTTCCTCTTTTATCTGTCAAGCGCAATTCATTTTTCTTGACTGATTGCAGGTACAACACTCCTCAACACAAGGACTTTGATGACCTGGAAAGGAAATACTGGAAAAACCTGACGTTTGTGTCTCCTATTTATGGCGCCGACATCAGTGGGTCACTTTACGACCCGGTTAGTCAACTTTTACTCCATTTGCTTTGACTTTTAGTGATTTGATGGGATTTCAGTACAGGTTAACTTGCAGCAAAGGAACTCATGGTATATTGATTTCCACCTAAAAT
>NC_079456.1:4960251-5047751 GCF_903798145.1 Danio aesculapii | reverse complement strand
GAAGCATTTGGCATGTTGTTGTTCATATAAATGTGAAGTAAAGGGACCATTTTGAGCTCACTTAAAGACATGAACCAAGCACAGCATCCCTAAACTGAACGCTAAATCACGTTTGTTTGTTTCTTTCGAGTTTGCTCAGTGTACTCAAGGGGAGACTGTTTTAATACTGTATTTTAAGGTTGAGGATACACCATTTTCTAGCTGGGTGTGTTTCCAGTGCTGGATGAGTTCAAATAAACCTGCTTTTGGGTTTCTTTTTTCACATGCGAGCTTGCCAAAAGACATTTTTTCCCCCTCTGCTCTTTCTCCACTTTCTAGTTTATGGTGTTTTATCTTCTCCCTCATGCGCACGTCACTTTTTTCTTCCCTTTCGTGAAGGATGCAAGTGTGTTTTGCATACTTGCGCACTACTCCCCGATGCCCTTGGCTTGTGTCGTCTTGAAGAAGCTCCCGTTGTTCTCAAACTGAGCGTTCATTACGTGCAGCTGTTTTGTCAGTGTCTCGAGTTGTCGCACAAAGCGAGTCTGTGTGTGTCTCGTGTCTTTTAATCAGTCTGTAAAGCAGTAGCCAATCAAGGATTTCGAAAAAGAAAGGGCCCACTCGTTGAACAAAGATGTGAACATTTTAAAAATAAAAACAGCCACTTTTCTGATCATTTTATGTTAAACAGAAGTAATTAAATCAAAATTTTCGTCATTGTGGTGATGCATTTGAGTCACCAGTTCTTTTGTTTTATTATGTTCGTAAATCACAGTATCATCTGTGTACTTATGAATCAGTTTGAAGGACAAATATCTGGAAATTCATGGAGAAATATTTGGAAATTGACGGAGAAATATCTGGAAATTCATGGAGAAATATCTGGAAATTCATGAGGAAATATCTGGAAATTGATGAAGAAATATCTGGAAATTGTTGAAGAAATGTCTGGAAATTGATAAAAATATCTGGAAATTCATGGAGAAATATCTGGAAGTTGTTGAAGAAATGTCTGGAAATTGATAGAGAAATATCTGAAAATTCATGGATAAATATTTAGAAATTGATGGAGAAATATCTGGAAATTCAAGGAGAAATATCTGGAAATTGACAGAGAAATATCTGGAAATTGACGGAGAAATATCTGCAAATTGACAGAGAAATATCTGGAAATTGATGGAGAAATATTTGGAAATTGACAGAGAAATATCTGGAAATTCATGGAGAAATATCTGGAAATTCATGGAGAAATATCTGGAAATTCATGAGGAAATATCTGGAAATTGATGAAGAAATGTCTGGAAATTCATGGATAAATATTTAGAAATTGATGGATAAATATCTGGAAATTGACGGAGAAATATCTGGAAATTGACGGAGAAATATCTGGAAATTGACGGAGAAATATCTGGAAATTGATGGAGAAATATCTGGAAATTCATAGAGAAATATCTGGAAATTGATGGAGAAATTTCTGAAAATTCATGGAAAAATATCTGGAAATTTACGGAGAAATATCTGGAAATTGACGGAGAAATATCTGTAAATTGATGGAGAAATTTCTGGAAGTTGATGGAGAAATATCTGGAAATTGACGGAGAAATATCTGGAAATTGATGGAGAAATTTCTGGAAATTGATGGAGAAATTTCTGGAAATTGATGGAGAAATATTCGGAAATTGATGGAGAAATATCTGGAAATTGATGGAGAAATATCTGGAAATTCATAGAGAAATATCTGGAAATTGATGGAGAAATATCTGGAAATTTACGGAGAAATATCTGGAAATTTACGGAGAAA
Organism: Danio aesculapii; assembly: GCF_903798145.1. NCBI lineage: Eukaryota > Metazoa > Chordata > Actinopteri > Cypriniformes > Danionidae > Danio > Danio aesculapii. The sequence continues at coordinate 5,045,971 of NC_079456.1, read as the reverse complement.
TATCTGGACATTTACGGAGAAATATCTGGAAATTGACGGAGAAATATCTGGAAATTGACGGAGAAATATCTGGAAATTGACGGAGAAATATCTGGAAATTGATGGAGAAATATCTGGAAATTGATGGAGAAATATCTGGAAATTGATGGAGAAATTTCTGGAAATTGATGGAGAAATTTCTGGAAATTGATGGAGAAATATCTGGAAATTGATGGAGAAATATCTGGAAATTGATAGAGAAATATCTGGAAATTGATAGAGAAATATCTGGAAATTCATAGAGAAATATCTGGAAATTGATGGAGAAATATCTGGAAATTTACGGAGAAATATCTGAAAATAGAAGGAGAAATATCTGGACATTGATGGAGAAATATCTGGATATTGAATGACAAATATCTGGAAATTGATGAAGAAATATCTGGAAATTGATGAAGAAATATCTGGAAATTGATGGAGAAATATCTGGAAATTGATGGAGAAATATCTGGAAATTGATGGAGAAATATCTGGAAATTGATAGAGAAATATCTGGAAATTGATAGAGAAATATCTGGAAATTGATGGAGAAATTTCTGGAAATTGATGGAGAAATATCGGGAAATTGATGGAGAAATATCTGGAAATTGATGGAGAAATATCTGGAAATTGATAGAGAAATATCTGGAAATTGATGGAGAAATATCTGGAAATTCATAGAGAAATATCTGGAAATTGATGGAGAAATTTCTGGAAATTGACGGAGAAATATCTGGATATTGAATGACAAATATCTGGAAATTGGAGAAATATCTGGAAATTCATGGAGAAATATCTGGAAATTGGAGAAATATCTTGAGTTGTTGGAACTACAGAAATTAGTTCACATGGATCTTAATGAACAGTGGCAGGAAATATCTGAGTCTGGTCAAGTCTGGGCTCGGACAGAGAATCTAAACTCTCTAAACATTTTTCCTTTGTTTAAACATTAACTTACGCGCTTTTTGCATTTTACAGAACTACAACAAAACTACAATAAAGAGAGAGAAAATAACAAGACAATAATAATACATATAAAATACAATACATAAAAAACTAACCTATGACAGAACAGAACACAGAGGGACAAATGCACATGAAATCAAAATATGATTTGGCTAATCCGGTAATGCATAAATAAAAGTAACTAAGACTACGAGACTCGAACCAGTGACCTTATTGTTGTGAGTTGACAGTGCTAACCACTGAGCCACCGTGTCGCCCCATGTTTTATCAAATAACTCTAGGTATCCTTGAATAAATAACCGTTGCTCAGTAATGTCTATCGATATCCATCACCAGATATGAAAGATTTTAGGCCTTTAAATAATATATAGGTTGTTATGATTGCTTTATGGTTTAAATATGCAACTGCAAATAGTCTCACAGTTTGTAGCGTGACAGTAAATAGGTTTTGATCTATTACTCTTCCAAAACATTGTAAAATATGCATTCAGAAGTCTTGTCCTATGATATATGGTTTGTCACGATTAGATTAAGATTTAATGGCAGTGTAGTGAAGCAAACCTAAGCGGGACTGTGACCGTTAAGGGGTTAAAGATGTTATTGTCGCATCTTTGTGGGATCTTTAAAGTGCCGGGCTTCAACAAATGCGTCACTCGTGGCTTGAAAAGCATAATCGATTGCATCATGAAAGGGAAGGTTTTATTATTTTAGAAAGTGGGAAGCATACGCGGTAAACAGCAGGGGTCCCACCATCACAGAAACATCAGAGAACTTTAAAGCAAATGTTTTCTAGGATAGAAAAAGGTCCTGGAACTGCAAAATGGTGAGAATCTTAATGTGGAAGTGCTTGAATGAAATGTATTTCAAGTCTTAATCCCTAATCAAAAGACGTGGGAACCCTCAACAGTGAATGCAAATGGACGCAGTACCATCAAGGACTGCAGTTTTAAAAGTTGCATTAGGCCCAGATTTAATGCAATTGCTTGACGCTCGTCCCCTCTTGAATTGCGTTGACGTGAATCATGTAAAAGGGTCATACCATGTTCGGGGGCGCACAGGTATCCAAATGGATACGACTGCAAAACCGTGATTCTCTGAGAGGTCTTGCGTAAGTCTTGCTTGCTCTCCTGAGTATCTTTCCGTCTCCATTTCTTCTGTGTCCTCGTATCTCTCCCTCTGAAGTGTTAGCTCTTGATGTCTCTAGCTAAGCATTCTCTCTTTCCCTCGCTCTCTGGAGGCCTTATCTCAAGTTAACTTTCCGCAGCTTCTCCTGCATAAACGGCAAGACTTTCTTGCTTGGAAAGAGAGAAAGGAAAAAAAGCAAAGAGGAGAAAATTTACTCACCCATCAACTCGGCTTAATGCAACTATGCGTGCGCTCGTCCTCCCCACCAAAAACACCCCCTTCTGCTTTTTGAAATTGAATCGGTTTTACTTTTCTGGTAATTACAGTATGTTAAAGTGTGTGTGTGGTAGCTGTTTGCCTAACCCTCTGTTCAGCCACTGTGAAATTAACTTCATTCGCCTCCAACTCTCCTCCCATCAAAGTCATAATTCTCGCCGCCTCCTGAGATCTAGTGTCAGATTCTTAAAGATTGCGGAGTGGCCCAAAGTGGTGCGCACGCTGCCGGAAATAATTGCTGTGAAAGGGAGCGCCACAGCCGAGGGGATGGCTTGAGTCTTATTGCTTGTTTTCTTGTTCCTGTCCTCTTCAAGATGATGACAAATAAAATCTTAACGCTGCCGGTGGCGTCAATGCCGTTTGGCAGGTAGGGGTTTTGTGTCGGTGTCATGGAACAGGAGAGAGAAACTGCATTTGGGAAGTAAGCAGGAAATATTTAGAGACTTCACGATCCAATTTAGATTTTGGGGGTCATGATTCAATTCCAAAAGCGATCCTTGACCTACATTGCTACATTGGATTTCTTTAAAGTCCCTTGATATCAAAATAAAGTTTTTCAGGTCTCATTGTCAATATGTTAGTCTTAAGGATATCTGTAATCTAGTGTGCCCCAAAACAGTGACATAATTTGCATTAAGGAGATGTATCCAAAGCTTGTCACAGGTCATCACTTCTGTAATGTAATGTGTGTATTTATATAGCGCATTTCTCATGTGTGGCCATAAACTCAAAGCGCTTCACAATCATGAGGAGGGTCTCTACACACCACCTCCAGTGTGCAGCATCCTCATGGATGATGCGACGACAGCCACAGGACAATGGCGCCAGTGACCTCACTATACACCAGCTATTGGTGGGGTGGAGAGACAGGGATCGAGCCAATTTTGTGGATGGGGATGATTGGGAGATGGGTAAGGGCAGATAAAGGGAATTTAGCCAGGACACCAGGGTTATACACCTACTCTTTACGAGACGTTCCATGGGATTTTTAGTAACCACAGAGAGTCAGGACCTCGGTTTATCGCCTCATCCGAAAGACGGCGCTCCCTGACAGTATAGTGTCCCCTTCACATTACTTGGGCGCTAGGACTCACACAGACCGCAGGTTGAGCGCCCCCTGCTGGCCTCACTAACACCACTTTCAACAGCAAACTAGTTTTCCCATGTGGTCGCCCGTCCAGGTACTGACCAGGCTCTGCCCTGCTTAGCTTCAGTGAGTAACCGGTCTTGGGCTGCAGGATGATATGGCTGTGGCACTTCTGCCTAAATGGATCAATGTTTTTTTTTCATTTGACACCTCATACTTCCGTTTCTCATCAAATCTTCTGACCAATCATTTGCATCTGACATGTCCTGCCCACTTCAAGTTCCTCTTGCGCTTAAGCTCAAACATCTTTTTTTTTAAATGGGGAGGAGCTACTCTCTCCCACCCCCATATTGAGGTTTCAGTTCCAATTACGTCACACATTGAACTAAAATGCACATTTCATTTTTATAGGACCTGTAAAGGTTGTAAGTTTAGGGTGTACTCGCACTAGGCTATGCGAACCGTGCCTAGGCGCATTTACCAGTTCGTTTGACAAGTGTGAGTGCTCCGAATCGGGCACAGGCACAATTCAGTTGGCCAGCCCTGGCCCGGTTGCTTCAGTGTGAGTAGTTATTGTTGGTGCAGATAGCCTAGTGGTAAAGTGCACTGACGTATATCACCAAAGTGCACACGGTGACACAAGGTTGATTTCCAATTTGAGGTCTTTTGCTAATCCTTCCTCTCTTCCTGCTCCCAGAACACTCCAGTCTCCCTCTCTACTGGTGGAAAACCATAATTTTGTCAACACTGGTCAAATGAAGCTGGTCCGATGATTGATTATTGACCTGGTTCCAGCTGAAGCTCTTTCTGTATCTAAATTGAATACAGAATTGATTCTGAAACTTTGGGAATGCATTCAGGATTTTTAGAGAGCGATTCATGAATGAATAGTTTTTTTTCTGTCATCTCTACTGGGAAGTGAAGTACAGAATTGTTTCATGGGTCGTAAACAAGGTAAATAGGTTGCATCCCTTACATACACCCGGTAACCAAAGTATCCATGTCTCAAACCATGTTTGTTGGAAATCTTTTGTTAATTTCTTATTACCGGCGGTGCTTGAGGAATCTCAAAGGACTAGAGGCTTGCCTCTCTACTCACACCAGGTCGAACCCCCACAGATTTGGCTTGACTTCAGCTGCCCTGGTGTGATTTTCGTCAATACTTGCCGTCTTCCCCAGAGAGTTCCAGATCGAATCCAGCTTCTGCAACTTTTGGTTGCCAGATAGAGTTACTGTCAGCTTGATCGGGCGGGGTTACTGAGGTGAAAAGATACTCCTGCTGGCAGGAAGCGTTTGTACCCTAATTACCGCTACTCATCAGATCCGGCTTTTATCTGTAAGAAATAGGCACCTAATTATTATTGATCTGTGGTGGCATCTCGAACACCGTATTGAATTTACTACTACCAGTGTCCTTAGAGTTCACGCTTGAGAGGAGTTGCGGGAAGATTTTCGATTACTCGATGGCTCTATCTTTGGTGTTTTGGGGCAGTTCCCAATGCGGTCAATAAATGCAAGACATGGGAAGTGCCTTGCTTCCATGTTTAGTAGGGGTGTCGGAAAATATTGAAACAGCATAGTATTGCAGTGTTTTCCACAGCAATACTATATCGACACACAGACACCTATATCATTATATATCACCAATGTTTTATGCGATTCGGTTGACAATTGCAATACATTTTTGAAGTTCCCTAGTGGTTTTGAGTTTTTCTTTTGGTTTTTTTTTTTTGGGAGTAAGTATGCAGTAAGTTTGTAAAATAAACATGGTTGCATTGCAGAAAACTCCATACAACATTTATAACATTTCATTGACGATACCAGCAATAACCTTTTAGTGAGATGGATGAACTTTGTATAACATCTATTATGTATTTCGGTAACACTTTATTTTGATGGTCCATTTGACTATTAGTAGACTGTCTGCTTAATATCTGTTGATACTGCTCCTTCAACAGACATTTAGCTGACTATAAGAAACTTTGCAAGTACATGTCAACTTACACTAACCCTAACCACAACCTAACAGTCTACTTATAATCTAATCAGAAATAGTTGCAATGTAACTTAAATTCAACAAACGCTCCATCAAAATAAAGTGTGACCATTTATTGACAGAGTTGTTCTTTGGCGACATCATTTGAAGTTGCGAGAAGGTATTAAATTGCAATATATCACAGAATTTCACAATATATTTAAGATTACATTAATATTGTGTCACAAACTAGTATTTTGATAACATCGTATCACTGTTGGTGTAAGCCCACCAGTCCTTAACCACCCAACCCGTTCTCAGCTGGATTTGAACTGGCGACTTTCCACATTTGAGTCGGTTGCTCTACCAAGGAGGACCATGGCCTCTAGCATCTGTCGCTAGAGCACCTTTAGAGGTCAGAGGAGTGAGGTTTACCTGCACAGCACTTCACTAGCTGGCCTCTGCTACATAGGGATTCTCACCCCTAATATTTAGTGCAGGTTTGTAGGCAACCTTGATGCTGTTTAGTGTATAAGACAACTTTTGAAGACCTGTCCCAAGATCAAGGCCAAATTTGACTGGGTCGTATACAAGGTAAATGGGTTGTATTGCTTACATACACCTGGGAACCAAAGTATCTGTGTCTTAAACCATGTTTGTTGGAAATCTTTTGTTAATTTCTTATTACCGGTGGTGCTTGAAGAATCTCAAAGGACTAGAGGCTTGCCTCTCTACTCACACCAGGTCGAACCCCCACAGATTTGGCTTGACTTCAGCTGCCCTGGTGTGATTTTCGTCAATACTTGCCGTCTTCCCCAGAGAGTTCCAGATCGAATCCACCTTCTGCAACTTTTGGTTGCTTTGTTTTCAAACAATCAAATCTTGGAGTCCAGGGCCAAGACTAGCATCCATCAATTTCAGGAGCCATGGGGAATTTGTAAATGAAGCAGTTCCAGAACAAAACTATCAAATCGAGGCAGCATGGTGGCTCAATGGTCAGCAAGACGGTCGCCTCAGGGCAAGAAGGTTGCTGGCGAGAGTCCCGACTGGGCCAGTTGGCATTTCTGCGTGGACTTCGCTTGTTTTCCCTGTGTTAGCGTGGGTTCCCTTTGGGTGCTCTCGTTTCCCTCAGTCCAAACACATGCGCTATAGGAGAATTTAGTAAAATTGGGCGTAGTGTATGAGTGCGTGTGTGAGTGGGTGTTTCCTAGTACTGGGTGGCAGCTGGAAGGACATCTGCTGCGTTAAACATATGCTGAAATAGTTGGTGGTTCATTCCGCTGTGGCGACCCCTCATAAATAAGGGACTAAGCCGAAGGAAAACAAATGAAATATCAAATCGCCGTGGTCGAAAGCTAACCGAATGCTTTGTTTTTACTGACGTTACTGTAGGGTGGTAGCACATCTATTGCTGGGTTCACACTTAACGTGGAAGTAAGTAGCCTATTTGTTTGAGTAAGTTACATACAAAGTCAAGGCAAATGCAAAAGAGCTGAATCATTGCCATGCAGCACAAATGTCGTCAAATGCACATGAGGGGAAACCCGTGGTGTGAACCCAGAGCTAAAAATAGCCAATGTCTCCATAAACCCACACAGCTTTGCTAGTTGTGTTTCATTCACACTCATTTTCATTCACACACACACACACACACACACACACACACACACACATGCAGGTAGTCAGTGGGCATGGCATCAATTAAAATAAGTACTGAAAATCTGATATTTTCCAGAACCTGGCTCAAATTTTTCCCACCTCTACTGGGAAGTGAAGTACATATTTGTTTCCTGGGTCTTAAAACAAGGTAACTGGGTGCATTTCTTATATACACCCGGGAACCTAAGTATCCATGTCTCAAACCATGTTTGTTGGAAACTTTGTTAATTTCTTTATACTGGTGGTTCTTGAGGAATCTCAAAGGACTAGAGCAGGGCTGCCCAAACTCGTTCCTGGAGGGCCGGTGTCCTGCATATTTTAGTTCCAACCCCGATTAAACACACCTGAACCAGCTAGTCAAGCTCTTTCTAGGTATACTAGAAAGTTCCAGGTAGGTGTGTTGAAGGAAGTTGGAGCTGAACCATGCAGGACACCAGCCCTCCAGGACCGAGTTTGGACACCCCTGGACTAGAGTCTTGCCCTTTCTTCCCACACCAGGTCGAACCCCCAAATTAAGCACTTTTCAGACCCATATTTCCACTTATTCATTCATTTTTTTTTCAGCTTAGTCACTTTATTAATCAGGGGTCGCCACAGCGGAATTAACCACCAACTAATTCAATATATGTTTTACAGAGCGGATGCCCTTTATTAATCAGGGGTCGCCACAGCGGAATTAACCACCAACTAATTCAATATATGTTTTACAGAGCGGATGCCCTTCCAGCCACAACCCAAGACTGGGAAACACCCAAACATTCACACACATACACTACGGACAGTTTAGCTTTATCAATTCACCTATACCACAGGTCTTTAGACTGTGGGAGAAACCGGAGCACCCAGGGGAAACCCACGCGAACACGGGGAGAACATGTAAACTCCACACAGAAATGCCAACTGACCCAGCCGGGGCTTGAACAAGCGACCTTCTTGCTGTAAGGTGATTGTGCGACCCACTGCGCCACCATGACGCCCTGTATTTCCACTTGTATACATGTTATTTAGTCTCTTTTGCTCCTGTGCTTGTCTCCCATTCAGTCATACACACATTAAACCATGGTGCTCTTTCAGTTTCCATCCCCAATCATTTGCTTTCTTTTCCAACTTTTTTCATCAAGAAGCCTCAACACACTTAAATGAAGCACAAACCTCTTCTTGTACGTCCCGTCAGCTGCATACAAACACCACCTTTTAATCTGTCCACTTGGTATTCAGCTGACTTTCAGATGATCCCGCGTCCGTGTAGAGAAAACCACTGCTGTGAAATTGGCCTGTGTTTAACTCCCCAAAAAAGTGGCGTTCGCCTATAAAACCCTTTCAGTTTTTTCTCCACCTGCCGCCAGTGGAGGGCAGTGTGGCGCTGTCCTGAATGCACACTGTTCCTCCTCATAGTGTGATTTATTTATTTATTTATTTTTGGAGCCGGTGCTCAGGGAAGGGTGATGCACCGGATTCACGTTTGCGTTCGGGAGCCTCAGGAGGGTTTCGGCTCTCCGGAAACTTGAGGAAATAATTAGACTAATACAGACAATGTCAATAACAACGTCAAGCGAATTGAACCCTTCAGTAAAGCGCACCACGCACCAAAATCATTGCAAATTTAAAGCAGCACCGTCTGCAATTTGGGCTGGAAAATTATTAGCGCGCATGTTTGAGCCGATTAGGGGAAGTAAATTGGCTGGCGCGCTGTAATTTTCCAGGCTTTGTCTTAGTGACATTTGAGCACTTTTGTCTTTAAACTAGCGTATGACTGCTGAATGTGAAATAGGGGTGAAATTTGTGCTTTTGTGTGTTTCTCGGAGCAAAGAATCGGCTGTGTTTTATGTTTTCGGAGGGCTGCAGAAGAAGCCTGTGATGATCAGAGGCTGCTTCTCACAGAGGCGTCTCGCTGCGCGTCCCTCCAGTGTCTTCCTCTCTCCTCTTTTCTATTGATCCCATTAATTGATCTAGCTTTTTCCTCCTCTTCACCGCAGGTATGCCATTCCTCCCGAGCACGGCAAGAGGCTGGAGAGGCTGGCGCAAGGTAAGACCTCACATCCGTTTGTTATCGTGTCTTCACGCTGAAACGAAACCTTGTGCCTCAGCCGATTTAAAAACTGAGCTCATTTACATACACGAGTCTGAAAGCTATGCCTAAAGAATTGAGAATGAATCTTTTACTACTTACTTTCAAGAACTTGAGATATTTCACTAAATGTTCAAGCTGCTCTCTTGCCATTGGCTAAAATGGGAAAAATGCTGTTTAAATGCATCAACATATATATGATATACATTTTTTATACAGCTTTTCTCACTGGCCACTTTATTAGGTACACCTTAGCAGTACCGGGTTGGACCCTTTTGCTTTCAGAACTGCCTTAATCCTTCATGGCATAGATTCAACAAGGTAATGGTCCATATTGACACAATAGCATCACACAGTTGCTGCAGATTTGTCTGCTGCACATCCATGATGTGAATCTCCCATTTCACCAGAACCCAAAGGTGCTCTATTGGATTGAGATCTGGTGACTGTGAAGGCCATTTCAGTACATTTGAACTCTTACTGTTGCCTTTCTATCAGCTTGAAACAGTCTGGCCATTCTCCTCTGACCTTTGGCATCAATAAGGCATTTGCGCCAACATGGATCATGCTCTGTAAACCCTAGAGATGGTTGTGCATGAAATTCCCAAGAGATCAGCAGTTTCAGAAATACCATGCCACATTCAAAGTCACTTAAATCCCCTTTCTTCCCCATTCTGATGCTCGGTTTAAACTGCAGCAGATCGTCTTGACCATGTCGACATGCCTAAATGCATTGAGTTGCTGCCATGTGATTGGCTGATTAGAAATTTGCGTTAACGAGCAGTTGGTCAGGTGTACCTAATAAAGTGGCCGGGGAGTGTATATTATGTTGTATTATATAAATATATAACAAAAAATATCATATTGTGTATGCATGCATGTGTGTATTTAAAATGCACCCCCTACAAGAAGAAAGCTACAATTTATATATTTTAAAGCATGTATTTTTCCTGCAAACTTTCCTCCTTCGGTGCAAAAAAATAGATATTTCACAAAATGTTCAAGCTCTGTTTTAGCTCTTTTGCGCTGAAAAACCATAAAGGGTAAAATGTCAGAATTAAATAAGAACTACTTAAATGAAGTAGGAACCAGGTTTTTTTTTTTATGCTCCGATTTTATTTGTTCATCAGGATCATCATGGATATGTTTAATAGAATGTTCAAGCTGCATTTAAACCCAGGCACACATACAGGTTTAAAGTTATGTCTGAACAACTGAGAAAAAATCTTTTGCTTCTTAACTTACTTTCAAGAATAAACTATTTTGAGGGATGTAAACAAAAACAGTGGTCCCAACATTTTCTGTTTTACATTTTTAATTTCTATAGCTTCCGAGAATCCAAAAAGAGCCACATATTGATGAATAATGTTATGATAACCGTTTTAACATCAAGTTATGAATGAATTGCCTCTTGTTACAGTTATGAAATAGTTTAATAACAAGCAGGAAATGTTCATGGGCCAATGACCAAACCACATTGAAATGGTCTATGGAAAAATCGAATGGAGATATTTCACTAAATGTTCAAGCTGCTCTCTTGCCATTGGTTAAAATGGGAAATAGGCTGTTTAAACACATTAACATGTGTTTGTATGTATGTATGTATGTAGTATGTATGTAGGGCACTCTATATATAAATATAAATATAAATATAAATATAAATATAATGTACATACTCCCCATAGTTACTGCACTATTTAATATTTGCACATTTAAAACTGTACATATTCATTGCACTTTGTTGCGCTAATTCATTTTGAGTTGTACGTAGACACTGCACATATACATTTATAGCTATATTCATATCTATTCATACCTATTAAAAGCAACCTGTACATTCATCTATTGTAAATCTCTGATCATAGTCAATACAAGATGTATATAATATTCACAGTACATTCATCTGTAAATATTACCCATTGTTTCTCTATAATTGCACTTCATAACTTGCTAATGCACTTGCAGTTTAGGTCTAACCAGGAGTGCAACAGCAGCATTTCGTTGCCTTGTACTTGTACATGTACAAGTGTAATGACAATAAAGTTGAATCTAATCTAAAATAAAACTATAAAACATATATAACTAACTATAAATTATAGAAAACAAAATGGTCCATTAGGGAATCTTAGTAAATAAATTTTCCTACAATCTTTTCTCCTTTGGTGCAAATAACAAATGAGATTTGAAATATTTCGCAAAAATGTACAAGCTGCTCTCTTGCCATTGGCTGAAATGGGAAAGAGGCTGTTTAAATGCATCATACAGATTTACATAATATACTTTTTTTTTTTCAAAGTTTCCTCTTTTTGCACAAAAGGGGAAATGAGATGTTTCACAAAATGTTCAAGCTGCTTTTTTGCTGGTATAGTGTCAAAATATGTGGAAAAATTAGGTAGAATATCATTGTTTTTATTGCTCCGATTTCATTGATTCATTAGGAACTGAAGATGTTTAATAGAATGTTCAAGCTTCATTTAAACTCATTTACATATACGAGTCTTAAAGGTAAGCTTGAAGAAATGAGAATAAAATCTCAACTTAAAAAACAAATTAAGCATTTCCACATTGTTTTTTCTGCTTTTAAGCTCATTTACATAGATACAAATCCTAAAGGTACGGGAGCGTAAATGTGAATATAATTTTCTATATGAAATTAATGGGAATTTTTGTTCTTTTAAGTGCCTTAAATTACTCAAATGAACCAAATTAGTGTTTCATAAAAATCTATATGCTTAATTTAGCATATTTTGAGAGGAATACTTCTTGAAATATCCTAAATATAGCATATAGCTTTTATGAACCACTGTTTTGATTATTATTAGTTATTTAAGGTGCTTAAAAGAACAAACATTCGCATTTATATATATATATATAGAAGATTGTGTGCAATAATTAAAAATCTTAAAATTTAAGGAAAATGCTTCCATTTGTGCTTTCCCGAATGACTTTCTTAATTCAGGTTTTTATTATTATAATTTATTATTATCATCCCCCTTAAACAGAATAAAATCCTGTTTCCTGTATAACTTCCACCCCAATTGCTTTTTTTGAGGAAACATAGGCGTAATCCTGAGCGAGTTGCGAACCAGCGCTGGCAGAAAATCCTCTGCAAGTTTTGAGTCTCTGTCTAGGAAAGCCCTGGCGTCTCCCTCTGGTTGTTTGGATTGTGAGATGTGAAGACGTGTTTGCGTGAGATCTGAGGCTGCGAGAGTGCATGCGTGCGTGCGTGTGTGTGTATGTATGTGTGTGTGTGTGTGTGTGTGTGTGTGTGTGTGTGTGTGTGTGTGTGTGTGTGTGTGCGCGCGTGTGTGTGCGTATTCTTCAAAACACTACAGCGAGATGAAGAACCATGAACCACACACATACAGCCCCGGCCCACTTTAACACGCGGCCCATTAGAAGCTGCGCTGAGATAAGACACAACATACACTTTTCAGACAACAAAATGGCAGCTGAAACGCAACCTTTTCTGCCTCTCCGTTTCTATTTGGTTGGTCAAAAAAACACTTCAGTTTAGGGTACTCTAAAATAAGTTTATTTGGTTGTTATTAAACATTCGGTTATATATGTGTAAACCCTTTCAAAACTAAATTTGTCTTTTTAATTAAATACTCAATGGCCACTTTATTAGGTACACCTTACTAGTACCGGGTTGGAGCCTTTTGCCTTCAGAACTGCCTTAATCCTTCATGGCAGAGATTCAACAAGGTACTGGAAATATTCCTCAGAGATTTTGCTCCATATTGACATGATAGCATCACGCAGTTGCTGCAGATTTGTCGGCTGCACATCCATGATGTGAATCTCCCGTTCCACCACATCCCAAAGGTGCTCAATTGAAATGAGATATGGTGACTGTGGAGGCCATTTGAGTACAGTGAACTCATTGTCATGTTCAAGAAACCAGTCTGAGATGATTCATGCTTTATGACATGGTCAGGTCAGGCAAAACAAAAGCAAAGGTTAAAAACACAGGAAGGCAAGACAAGGATAATGCTTACGTGATGCTCTAATCAGAAACAAGACTCAGCCCAGAGTGTATGTGATCCATGTGATCATTCAATAATGAACTTCAGCTGTGTGTGTATCAGTGTCCAGGTGGCTGTCAGCTGTTTCATGAGTCATTGGAGCAATGACTTCTAGAAGTTGTAGTTCGATTCAGTGGTGGAATTGTAGTTCTCCAGTGATCTGCAAATGTTAGATCTCTGGTGATCGTGACAGTAATATGAATTAATTGCATACACTAACAATATAAAGTTAAAGAATGTGGGCTAGTTTTGGGGTTAGTTGCTTTTAATTATGCATAATTATCAGTAATTACTATAATAAATATTTCAGAAGTGTTTTTTTTCTTGTATTTTTTTTAATTTACTACATTTTGAATAAATGATTCTGTGTGTGTAACTTGGATATTTCCTTACATTATTTTTAAGTGTATTTGTATTGCATTTTAATGAGTCAGGAAAATTATTAAACACAGTTCAGGAAAGCTCAGTCAGACTCTCACTCTGCGATTGAACCGCTCTTGATGCTTTATGTAAACTCCTCCACTTGATATCCTTTCATAAATGCAGATGAATTAGTCTAGTGCTCTTAACAGATGACAGAGCTTCTGTCCATGTGTTTATTATCAGTCGCTGTGACTGACGGCACTCAGCTCTGTGATCTGTTGTGATCATCCAAGGCTTCAGTTTACATCTATAGACTTTTTCACTTAATTTCTGCATTGTTTTTTCATAAACCAATAAGATTACAGATGTTTTTGACTAAATTGCTAGCACAGACATGAGCTTAGACTCAAATATTGGTCTTAAAGGCTAAAACATTTAAGGAGCACTTCACTTTTTAATAAGAATTTGACAAATTTGACAGCTGAAATTGATTTGAACAGTCTCTATGTCTAGCAGAAGCACTTAGCGTAGCTTAGCGTAGTTCATTGAAAAATGTTTCATTCAAAAATGTTAATAATCTTTTATTCAAAGCTTGACTCTTCAGTTTTTAGTACCTAGAGTAGCATTTCTCAGTATCATCATAAAAATAGCAACTTTTTATTTATGCTAATGGTCTAATCCGATTCAATCCATGCTAAGCTACAATCTCTACGATCTGTTGTGGTCATCTGAGGCTTCGGTTTACATTATAGACCTTTTTTTACTTCATTTCTGCATTGTTTTTTTCATATACCATTATGGTTTATGAAATGGCATTATGTTTTTGACTAAATTGCTTGGATAAACATGAGCTTAGACTCAAATATTGGCCTTAAAGACTTAAATTTTAAAGAAACAGTCCACTTTTTTTGGTAATAGACTCATTTTATAACTTCCTCCAGAGGTAAAAATTTGAGTTTTACCATTGTTTTAATCCATTCAGCCGTTCTCCTGGTCTAGCTGGAGCACTTTTAGCTTAGCTTAGCATAGTTCATTGAAATTGATTAGACCATTAGCATCTCACTTTAAATTGATCAGAGAATTTCAATAATTTTCCTATTTAAAGCTTGACTGTTCTGTTGTTACTACCTTGAGTGGCATTTCTAGGTAGTAATATCATACAAAATAGCAAGTTTTCATTTATGCTAATGGTCTAATCTGATTCAATGACCTATGCTAAGCTACAATCTCTACAATTACTATGAGCTCTGCGATAATCTGAGTCTTTGGTTTACATTATAGACCTTTTTTACTTCATTTCTGCGTTGTTTTTTTTATAAACTATTAAGTTTGCAGATGTTTTTGACTGAATTGCTAGCAAAAACATGAGCTTAGACTCAAATATTGGCCTTAAAAAGTAAAACTTTAAAGGATCACACCACTTTTTAATAAGAATTAGACTAATTTAACTGCCGAACTAGAGTTAAACAGGGTTGAGTTTTATCATTTTTAATCCATTCAACCAATCTCTGTCTGGCAGAAGCACTTTTAGCTTAGCTTAGCATAGTTCATTGAATCAGATTAGACCATTAGCATCTCATTCAAAATGACCAAATAATTTAAATAATTTTCCTATTTAAAGCTTGACTTTTCAGTAGTTTGTACCCAGAGTTGTATTTTTTCCAAGTTTCATCATAGAAAATAGCAACTTATCATTTATGCTAATGGTCTAATCCAATTCGATGATCTATGCTAAGCTACAATATGATCGCAATGAGCACTACGATGATGTGATCATCTGAGGCTTCGGTGTACATTCTAGACCTTTTTCACATCGTTTCAGTGTTGTGTTTTCATAAACCATTATGATTGCAGATGTTTTTGACTGAATCGTTAGCATAAACGTGAGATTAGACTCAAATATTGGCCTTAAAGTCTATAAGGGAAAAACTTTAAATGAACACTTCACTTTTACAGCCGAACTAGAGTTAAAAAGTTGAGTTTTACCATTTTTAATCTATCTAGCCTATTTCTGTGTCTGGCAGTAGCACTTTTAGCTTAGCTTAGCATAGTTCATTGAATCGGATTAGACCATTAGCTTCTAATATCTAAAGAATTTTGATAATTTTCCTATTTAAAGCTTGACTCTTCTGTAGTTGGTACACAGAGTAGCATTTCTAGGTAGTTTTAACCTAGAAAATGGCAACGTTTCATTTATGCTAATGGTCTAATCCGATTCAATGATCTATGCTAAGCTAAGCTAAAAGTGTTCCCTGGCGCATTGTGTATTTTTAATAAACACACTGTTAGCGAAGGTGATGGTGAAAAAAATGACTCAACCTCAGATGTGCATCAGTCCAGATGACAATGACCCTCCGTCTGACACGTTTAAGCTGGAATGCCCACTAAAGTGTGTAAGCGCTAATGCTAGACGAGCGTTGTAGCTGTGACTGTCAGACGTTTCCGGTGTTTAATGATGACCCATATTGTGGATTGTGGGCTGATAATTATGATGATTAAAGGCTTTCAGATGATTCAGTGCAGCTTTTACAGCGCTAACCTTCAACTCACAATTACACGTTACGCTAGCAATCAGCCTCGTGCATCTCTCTGTCCTCTGTGTCTGAAGCGTCACTCATATTGCCTCTGTATAATGACCAAGCACACAGCTAACATGCTAGCAGCTAATATGTCTTTTTATACTAGCCTAACAGTGTTAACATGCTAACAATTAGTTTGCCTTCAAATACTGACAACGATAAAATGCTAATGTCTTTATATAATGACTTTGCTAACTGTTAATATGCCTTTATATGTTGACTATGCATACTGCTAACATGCTAACTGTTAAAATACCTTTATATACTGACCATGCACACTGCTAACATGCAAACTCTTAAAATACCTTTATACACTGACCATGCACACTGCTAACATGCTAACTGTTAAAATGCATATTTATACTGACTATGCACACTGCTAACATGCTAACTGTTAATATGCCTTCATATACTGACCATGCACACTGCTAACATGCTAACTGTTAAAATGCCTTTATATTCTGCTCATGCGCACTGCTAGCATGCTAACTGTTAATATGCCTTCATATACTGACCATGCACACTGTTAACGTGCTAACTGTTAAAATGCCTTTATATTCTGTTCATGCGCACTGCTAAAATGACCACGTTCACGGATAATATGCTAACTGCTAACATGCCTTTTTAGAATGATTCTGAATACCGTTAACTGTTAATATGCCTTTTATATAATAACCACACTCACTGCTAAAATGCTAACATGTTATATATAAATGCTAATATGTCTTTATATACTGTCCTCACACACATGCATACTAACTGCTAAAATGCCTCTATAGACCATTTCAGTGTGGTCATGTCATTGGCCCATGAACATTTCCTGCTTGTCGTCAAACTATTTTAATAACCGCAAATCAATCATAGGCAATTCAATCATACTTCAACATTAAAACAGCTGTCATAATGTTATTTGTCAATATGTGGACCTTTTAGGATTCTTGGGAGCTATGAAAATTAAAAATGTAAAACAGGAATTTATGTGTATATATATATACACATATATATATATATATATATATATATATATACATATATATACATATATATATATATATACATATACATATATATACATATACATACATATATATATATATATATATATATATATATATATATATATATATATATATATACATATATATATACATATATATATATATATACATATATATATATATATATATATATATATATATATATATATATATATATACATATATATATATACATATATATATATATATATATATATATATATATATATATATATATATATATATATATATATATATATATATACATATACATATATACATGCATACACACACACACACACACACACACAGTTAAAGTCAGAATTATAAGCCTCCCTGTTTATTTTTTTCCCAATTTCTGTTTAAAGGAGAGCAGATTTCTTCAACACATTTCTAAACATAATAGTTTTAATAATTCATTTCCAATAACTAATAATAATTTTGACCTTAAAATGGTCTCTAAAAAATTTAAAACTGCTTTTATTCTGGCTGAAATAAAACAAATAAGACTTTCTCCAGAAGAAAAAATATTATCAGACATTCTGTGAAAATTTACTTGCTCTGTTAAACATCATTTGGGAAAAATTAAAAAAAGAAAAAAAAAATCTAAGGGGGCGAATAATTCTGACTTACACTGTATATAACCTTTACCAGTATTCAAACACTCTATGAGCAATGCACTCTGAATGAAATGAAAATAATTCTGAACAATCCATCTCATGTACTCTTCCTATGTTATGATCTCTTACCTTCTGGTTGAAGATACAGAACCTTCAGCTGGAAGCGGAATAGACTTAAGAACTCTTGTATCCTAGTGTCAATCAGACTATTCAACACGGATCGATCGTGTGCATATGGCTTTCTTCGTGTATGTAATTCTTTTGCATGTTTTTTTTAAATACAATTTTACTGTGTCAGAACCTGGTTAAAGCTGTTAAAACCTATATATATATATATATATACACACACACACACAGTTGAAGTCAGAATTATTAGCCCCCCTTTTTTTTTTTCTTTTTTTAAATATTTCCCAAATTATGTTTAACAGAGCAAGGAAATTTTCACAGTATGTCTGATAATATTTTTTTCTTCTGGAGAAAGTATTATTAGTTTTATTTAGGCTAGAATAAAAGCCATTTTAAGGTCAAAATTATTAGCCCCTTTAAGCTAGTTTTTTTTTTCCATAGTCTACAGAACAAACCATCGTTATACAATAACTTGCCTAATTACCCTAACCTTACGCCTTTAAATGTCACTTTAAGCTATATAGAAGTGTCTTGAAAAATATCAAAATACCAAATATTCAATATATTCAATAGTCAAATATCATTCACTGTCATCATGGCAAAGATAAAATAAATCAGTAACTGGAAATGAGTTATTAAAATTATTATGTTTAGAAATGTGTTGAAGAAATCTATTTGTGTGTATGTATATATATATATATATATATTTAAAAATAAATAATTGTGTTGATCTTTTGTATTTTTCTACTGTTTTTCAGGATTTTTCCCAGGAAGCTCTCAGGGCTGTGACGCGTTTCTCCGACATAAGATGACCCTCATTTCTCCCTCAATCCTCAAGAAGTACAGCATCCCATTCGACAGGGTCAGTTCACTACTTTAATTATTACCCAAAATAATAATCCCTAATAGGCAACACGGTGGCTCAGTGGTTAGCTCTGTTGCCTCACAGCAAGAGGGTCGCTGGGTCAAGTCCCGGCTGGGCCGATTGGCATTTCTGCGTGGAGTTTGCATGTTCTCCCTATGCACGTTTGGGTTTCTTCCGGGTGCTCAGGTCCAAACACATGCGCTATAGGGGAATTGGGTAAACTAAATTGTCCGTTGTGTCTGAGTGTGTATGCGTGTTTCCCAGTACTGGGTTGCAGCTGGATGGGCATCCGTTGCGTAAAACAAATGATAAGTTGGATGAGTTGGCGGTTCATTCCGCTGTGGTAACCCCTGAGGAATTAAGGGACTAAGCTGAAGTGAAAATGAATGAATGAATGAATGAATGAATGAATAATTCCCACTAATATACTTTCTAAGTTTTTCTCTTTACAAATGCTAATATAGTTTCTTCAGAAGTCTTATGCCATCTTCATCTTTACGGTTTGACTGAATAAATATCTATATATAGCTCTGTGTATATGAGGCGGTGTGTGTGTGTAGTGATGTTGCCGTCTCCATGGTTACCGTATCTGATGGAGCTTATAGAGATCAGAGCATCCATAGCAAAACCAGCAGAGCTGTTTATATCGAGCCAAACGCAATCTGTAGAGATCTCATGCTGTCAGTGAAAGAGGAGAGTCAAAGGATGCCAAAAAGAGACGAAAAAATGTACAAGCATCAGATATGAGGATTTTAGGAACTCACGTCAGCAATAAACGAACACTGCGGTGAATTTCTGTGTCAGCGGTTTGTAACATCGTATATCGATTTGCATATAGATGTTTTAACGAATGATTTATAGACATTCATTACACTTGCTTATATAGGGTCTAGTGTATAGGCAAGGCAAGGCAAGTTTATTTATATTGCACATTTCATACACAGTGGCAATTCAAAGTGCTTTACATAAACAGGAATAAAAGAAACAAGTATAAGAGAAATAAAAACAAATAATAGAAATGGTAAAAATAGAAATAAAATTAAATAAAAGCTGATAAAATGTGTTATAAAAGAATTAAAAAGAAGAGAAAAACATAGTAGTTCGATCTGTCGGACATAGCACAGTGCTCATTCAGTAAAGGCACAGCTAAACAGATGTGTTTTCAGTCTTGAGTTGAACGTGCCAAATGTTGGAGCAGCTTTAAAAACGTTTTTTATGTTTGTGTTAAAATGT
This sequence comes from Danio aesculapii, assembly GCF_903798145.1. Classification (NCBI taxonomy): domain Eukaryota; kingdom Metazoa; phylum Chordata; class Actinopteri; order Cypriniformes; family Danionidae; genus Danio; species Danio aesculapii. The sequence continues at coordinate 5,025,946 of NC_079456.1, read as the reverse complement.
TGACTACTATATATTTACACATTTATTTGGTAAATGATCACTGCAAACTTGTATAAGCGACTGTCCTGTTAATTAAATGTCAAAATCTTGTTTTAATTTATATATATATATATATATATATATATATATATATATATATATATATATATATATATATATATATATATATATATATATATATATATATATATATATATATGAGCAATATTACACTCGTAGCAGTGTAATATGGCTGTCTATCAGCACTGGTGGGAGGCGTGCGTTGGCACAAGGTTGCAGACCGAGTGCCTTAGTGTCTCACCAGTGATGATATACAGCCACATCGCACTGCTACGAGTGTAATATTACGTTTATACAACAGTTCGACGACACAATCATGTATATAAAAAAGAAAATCAGAGAGATATAAAATTCTTTTTGTAAGAGGAACTACTTCCGCCATTCCTTCACATCTACAGCTGACGTCAGAACAGCAGAAACAGTTGCTACTTCACCAATGTCACTTTAGAGCTAGTGTTTGAATGATTCTCTAGCGTAATGTCTAAAGTGATGACAAAACAGCTGATTTTGCTCACATTTTAAGATTATAAGGCTGAACAGCATGAAATGCCATCAGTCTACAGAGATCTCCCAGTATTTCTATTGCAACCGGAGGATCACAATAATTAACCCGAAAAAGCCAAAGCAAACACTACCAGATTACTGTGGTATAAATACAGCACTACAACATACACAAAAGAGAGAGATCGACTTAATCTCACTTACCTCAGCTCTAGTTTAAAATAATGCAGGGGTTTTCCTCCTCTAAAGGCTTATTATGTGGTCTTTGTTGCCATATTGTGGATGGTCAGCATCAACTGTCTTTGCTCAATGACAATTTAATGGTCTTTCTGGAATTATAAATATTTAAAATAGGCACTATCCTTATAAATAAACTGCATAGTTGCAATCTAAACAACTACATTCTTGACTAAAAAACCTCAAGTACATTATGTTGTCCAACAGCAGCAATATCTGTCAAAATTTACAGAATATCGCACAACTATTAGCCAATCAGATTCAAGAACCGAACAGAACTGTTGTATAAATATATATGTGCGAAACATCACAATTTTGGTAATGTAGATTTCATGTTAACCTAACTTGTTTGTAGGTTCGTAAAGTTTTTCTATGTGCCATTTTTTTTGCACACAAAACACATTATATCAAAATATGCTAAAAAGCTAGTGCTAAGTTAGTACGAGTTATTAGTATGGTTATTATAATATTTTTAAACCATTAAAAACATTTACAAATGTATTTTGTTTGCGTTAAAAATCACTGCTCTATATTTACACATTTATTTGCAAAATGATCACACTATTTACTGCAAATTTGTATAAACGATAATCCCACCGATTAAATTTCTAATTTGTACTTTTTTTGTTTTAAAACATCACGGTTTTGTTAATGTAGACTTCAAGTGAGCTTAACTCATTTGTTGTTTCGAAAAGTTTGGTTGTATACTTTTTTTTGCGCACAAAACAACAGTTTATCTGCACATAATTCATTTCAGTTTTTTGTTTGTCAAAGTATGCTAAAATGCTAATGCTAATTCGCAAGTTATTAATACGCTTTACAAACCATTAGCTCACATTAACATGTACTTTCTTTTGAGACTTTGAGACAAAATGCTAATGTTAATTGTTTTATGTGAATAGCATTATGAACAATTTACACAAACAGATTTCTTGTGTTTGCTTGATTGCTAATTCTAAGATAGCATACATTAAGATGGCAAACAAAAATCTTTTTTCTTTTAAAGTAATTGTTTTACAAACAATTAACAAGCATTTTTTTAACAATGGACAAGCTTAGCCATTTCACACTGTTGTGTGTGTGTGTGTGTGTGTGTGTGTGTGAGAATATTTTGCATGGTAATGTAGCCCAGAGAGCTAATGTCACAGGCGGCCTGAGGACAAGCATTGTAGCATCAGTATCAGCATCACATACAAATATGTCAGCCTAACCACTCATACACATTTTTTACACATTAGTTAGCATTTGAAATTGATTTTTTTATAATTATTAAATAGTAAATAATAATTGTATAATTTATTATTACAACGGCAATGGCAAATTTTGAATAAAAATTCCTTAATTCGCCAAAAAAAATTACGTTAGCTCACATTAGCTATCAAAAAAAGTGTTAATGTGAAAAACATAAGATGGAAACGCATTTGCCGAATAAACTCTGATGTAGCAAACGTGACACCCACCTGACTCTATTATGCTTGCATTGTTTACTGTTGGTTGCTAGGTAACCAATACTACAGTCGGCCACTCTAGGAACTTAATGGAAATGCAGCTAATTCGCATGTAACTTTTTGCAATTTAATGTTACAATGGAAGCCCAGCTATTGTCTGGAGTGGTTCTGGAGGGTTAATGCTGTAGATGAACACCAGATGAAGCTGTTTAATGAGCCCTGTACATCAGTTGCGCAGGGTTTGTTGGAAGCTTTTTTCAATGGAAAGGAAATTTTGTTACAGTGACAACTAGTGACACCTAACACTGCTAGTGATGCGGTTGCTAGGTTACCAATACCACAATCAGACACTCTAACAACTAAATGGAAAATCCCCTAACTCGTTTTATTTTCTTTCCTTTATTTTGCGGGAAACTTTTTGCGATGGAACGTTAGGATGGAAACCAAGTTTCTGTCTGGAGTGGTTTTGGAGGGTTGAGGCTGTAGATGATCTCCAGATGAAGCGGTTTAATGAGTTTTTAGCGCTCTACGTCGCTCTGGATGCGAGTCGCGCAGGGTTTGGAGGAGATGAAGGGCTGAAGTTTTGATCTCAGCTGGAAGCCGGTCTGTCTTCCTCGGTCTCTCTGTCTGTGTCAGCGTGTCTTGGGACGCCATTAGTGCTCAAACTCCTGCTCGCGAATAATCAGAGAGAAGCCAGAAATCCAGCAGAGTCACACATTCAGTGTCTTGCACTGTGCTAACACCACTAGCCATGCGCTATACAGACAGATGCGCTAGTGCTCTTTGAAGAGAACAAAGGCAACATGTCATTAAGACGCAGGGTTTTGTTGATGAGTGATTTGTTGCATGTGAAAGTTGAGTTGGTTGTGGGTTATTATTTTATGCTGATTTGAAGGGATTTCAAAACTCTTTTTTTGAGGATTAATAAATAAATTCAATTTAATAAATGGCAGCTTAAAGACGCCTCTTTGAGAACGAAGGCATGTGCATTGCTCAGGTGTGAGTTTTCAAACAGAGTGTCAAAATCTTGATGTTTCTGTGAGTCTCGTCTATCAAATCTGAGCTTTATTTTGTATTCTCTATTGGATTCAAGTCAGGTGATTGGCTGGGCCATTCTACAGCTTGGTTTTCTTTCTCTGAAAGCAATTGCGAGTCTCCTTGGCTGTGTTTTGGATCATTTTCTTGCTGAAATGTCCACCCTGGTTTAACTTCATCCTCCTGCTAATGTAGATGTTAGACTGAAGCAGCTGATATTGTCGTGATTTCCGGCTTTTATCTTAATGAATCAACCTTAGTCTGGAAGTGATGAATATCAGAGGAATATACAAAAAAGCAGAGGCACCCTTGAGCAAACCCATCTCAGTCTCTCCCCAGGACAATCCAAAGTGTCCTTCACAATCTTCATACAGTTTTTCACCTCCCCACCTCTAGGTGTTCTTGTTTTAACTTCGACCATTTTAGGATGTTTTCTCTTTACTGAGAAGTATCTTTAGGTGCTCATGTTATTCTGGGCCCTGTCCCCTGCAATGGAATCACGTTTTCACACCAGAGTTCTCTCTCCATAGATTCTGAGTGTTTACATATCTTGCCATGATGGTACATTAATTTTATAATATGTCACTCACTCTCCTGAAAGCCTCTCACAGATTTAACTTCATGTGTGTTTTACATATGAAGCGTTCAGATGCAAAACCCTCCAAATCCGTCAGACCTCAGTTTTTGTAAATGAGCATTTTCTATCAGGCTCCTCTGGATAGGTTTGGAAGTTTCATTTTATATAGAACGAAAAGGTAATTAGCTGGTAAATAAAATAACTTTTTTTTTTCATAAATGTCACTTTAGACAATTCTTTGGTATTTAAAAAGGTAGATTTTTGGGTCAAACCAGCTAAATCTACTTGTGCTTTTTTTGCAAAAACCTCTAAATCCACCTATTGTAATAAGACAATTAATTAGCAATTAGCTGAAAAATCACTAAAGATGCCATTAGAAATAATTATATCAAACATAAAACACATTACACAAACCATTCCGCAGTGTTAACCCCTGATAAATCAGGGACTAAGCAGAAGGAAAATGAGGGAATGAAATCTGTCAAGTAAATGCATTAATCAACAACATCAGAATCAGAATCAGAAAGAGCTTTATTGCCAGGTATGTTCACACATACGAGGAATTTGTTTTGGTGACAGAGCTTCTACAGTGCAACAGGATTACAGAGACAGGACAAAAAACAGATAATAAATATATTTAAAAAAAATAGAAGTAGTGAGTGCAAATATACAGATAGACAAGTGTATGTACATGTTTATTACTATATACAACGTTATATGTGCAGCTGTTATGTGCAAATTGGCATGTAAAGTGTGTTGTTAAATAAGTGTATATGTGTATAAAAGTGTATAGTAAGTAGTGATGTTGGTTCCACAATTATTATCATCAAGTGTTCATGAGATATATTGCCTGAGGGAAGAAACTGTTTCTGTGTCGGGCTGTTCTGGTGCGCAGTGCTCTGTAGCGTCGACCAGAAGGTAAAAGTTCAAAGAGGCAGTGTGCTGGGTGTGAGGGGTCCAGAGTGATTTTGGCAGCCCTTCTGCTCGCTCTGGATAAGTACAGTTCTTGGGGAGTAGGAAGGGTTGTACCAGTGATTCGCTCAGCAGTCCGAACTATTCGACGTAGTCTTTGGAGATCTTATTTAGTAGCTGAGCTAAACCAGACAGTTTATTTTAACATTAAAATCGACATTTAATTCAGATATTTGGGATTTAGATTTAATGTGAGTAATGTAAACATTGTTAATATTGTAAACCAAGCTTGTTACATTTAAATAATGTTTAAAAACATTGTGAAACATCAATATCTGTGCATTGTCCATTAATATGAAAAGCTTATCAGATGTATAGGTATTATGAAGTAATACAAATAATGGATAGTTTTATACATTACATTTATCTTTTAATAAATAGCTTACATAAGCAAATAAAACACAAGGTGGGCCTATTGGGCAAAAAGGGGATGTCTCTCCCCTTTTTTAGAAGCATTAATTTGTTTTAATCATATTTAAGGTCTTGATCTCTTTTTAGTCTTTTGTTTATTTTCATACTATCCATGTGGAATAGAAGAACGGCGTCTTAAATTCATCTTTCGTGAAATGGAGTTTCCGTTTATTGTATAGTAAATCGGAGTCATTCAAAGTAGCGTTGCTGCACAAAAAAACGTGAATGCAACTTACGCGTCCGGCTGTACAGTGTGTTTTCTGTTTTTTATAATGCACAGAGTTTTGAGGTAAGGGATGTTTTCATTTTCCATTCACTGACAGTCGGACAGGCTCATCCAGTTCATCTAACTCTGTATTTTAAAATCAAAATCGGAAGCGGAATAAAACAGTTTCCTCATAAAAGCCGGCGTATCAGCCATTTTTGAAAACATATGGTTCGATTCACGCCTTCTGATTGGTTCTCGGGACATTTCGGCTTTTGGTGTCAAAGGCAAGTGGCGTCTAGAGGCTTTTGTCAACAAACTGTTATTTCTGAATGTGCTGACGCTGGGATTTGGGTGATTTGAAGCCAATATATATATTTGTTGAACATGTATTACGTGCCTAAAGCAATCATTTAATGTCATTAGCTCATTTTTGGCAGATGTGGTGTTTAGCGGCTTTTACATCTGAACTCATATGCAATCAATGTTTTACTTATAAACTCATTTACCCGCAGCTCCAAACAATAGTGACCCCACACATTCCTCAACATTAACACCCATTCTACACACACCACCAGCTGTCTCCTTTCTTCTCAAAATACACCACTAATTATTGCCCCTTTTCTCAAAATACATGCCTATGCATCTCTAGATTGACATACAAGTTGACATGTTTATTACACACTTTTAAAGAATAAAAAAACCTTCTTCAGTATTCATTTACGCTGAGGAAGGGCAGAGGGAACTGAAGAACTACTGAGAGATTGCAGCTGCTGTCTGGGCTTTCACTACCTTTCACCTCCCTTCCTTCATGTGTTTAATACTTTTTTTTGTGTCATTTCATTTCATTACACATAACATCGTTTGTAAAGTAATTAGATTCGTTTTTCTTTCATATATGTATTTCTTTAGTTGTTACCAACATAAATTAATAAATAAAATTAAATAAAATTAATTAGAATTAAATTAATTGAATATTTATTTTTCAAATATATATTTAAATGTTTGTTATTATAATATTTTATCTTTTTATTTGATTTGTATTTGAAGTTTGAAAAAAGCAACATTTAATAGTTTTTCCTGGGCCTCGTAATTGACACACCACCATTTTATTTATTTATTTATTTAATCATTTATTTATTTATTTATTTATTTATTTATTTGTTTATTTATTTAATCATTTATTAAATCTATTTATTTGTTTATTTATTTATTTATTTAATCATTTATTTATTTATTTATTTATTTATTTGTTTATTTAATCATTTATTTATTTATTTATTTATTTATTTATTCATTTGTTTATTTATTTAATCATTTATTAAATCTATTTATTTATTTATTTATTTATTTGTTTATTTAATCATTTATTTATTTATTTGTTTATCATTTATTTAATCATTTATTGATTTAATCATTTATTTATTTAATCATTTATTTAATCATTTATTTATTTATTTATTTATTTATTTATTTATTTGTTTATTTATTTAATCATTTATTAAATCTATTTATTTATTTATTTATTTATTTATTTGTTTATTTAATCATTTATTTATTTATTTATTTGTTTATTTGTTTATTTAATCATTTATTTATTTATTTATTTATTTATTCATTTGTTTATTTATTTAATCATTTATTAAATCTATTTATTTATTTATTTATTTATTTATTTGTTTATTTAATCATTTATTTATTTATTTATTTATTTGTTTATCATTTATTTAATCATTTATTGATTTAATAATTTATTTATTTAATCATTTATTTAATCATTTATTTAATCATTTATTTATTTATTTATTTATCATTTATTTAATCATTTATTTAATCATTTATTTATTTATTTAATCATTTATTTATTTATTTAATCATTTTTTTAATCATTATTTATTTAATCATTTATTTAATCATTTATTTATTTATTTGTTTATTTGTTTGTTTGTGGAAATCTCATAGTCTGCACAAACACCCTTGAGGGCACTATATTTCTGTGACCGCACTCGACCAAACATGTAAAGATGAAACATGACTCTGTAAATGCCGTTAATAAATGTGAGTTTCTCTGTAATGGAGAAGCCAGATCTCAGAGGCTTCAAAACCAACAAAATGCAGCCAAATGTAAACGTTCATTAGCTTCAGTCTGCAAACCTTCAGCTCCACCCTAATTACGCCTAAAATCATAATTTTTTTTTTCCTCCTTCGTCTGGACGATAGATGGAGAACGAGAAAGGACGAAAGATTTCTTCTTTTTCCCCATCATCCACTAATGGATGTGCAGAGATTAGCGTTGAAGTGTGTTTGCATATGCGTGTGTGTGCGGTTTTCAGCTTCATTCGCTTCTGATTGGCTCTTTCATCACAGACGCTTCACTGAACGCTTTAAACACCAACATTTATTTATATTCATTTATCATGAGGAGTGATCACACACACACTCTTAATTTTTATCAGAACGAAGATTGCTTCCAGCATATTTTTAATAACTAAACACAATTATAACTAGTTTCTTTTTGTCTTTACTATACTTTACCTTTCTTACTTGGAGTGTATCAGAGTGTATTTGTGTCACCCAAAGCCTTCTGTTGTGTTCTGATGTGATTTTTGACTGTTGTAGCTGTGTTATCACTGAAGTTATTCAGCAAAGTGATCTGAAGCCGTAATGCACTCATAACCTGTCGGAACTACTTTAGCTTTGCATTTATAAATAACCACACACCTTAGATAGATGATCAGCCAACCAGAATCAAGCATTTAATAGCTCTGAATAATATAAGTAAGGGATTTTTGACAATGTGTCATTGAATTATTAGGAAATAATGCACACCTGAAATGTGATATGGAGCTGTAATGCGCTCAAAAACCTGCCGGAACTACTTTAGCTGTGCATTTATCTGGAAATAACTGCACCCTACAACACAGGTGTCAATTCCAGTTTCTGGAGGGCCGCAGCTCTGCACAGTTTAGCTCCAACCCTGCTTCAACACACTTACCTGTAGGTTTCAAACAAGCCTAAAGGACTAAATTGGTTTGATCAGGTGTGTTTAATAAGGGTTGAAACTAAACTGGGCAGAGTTGTGGCCCTCCAGGAAATCACACATGTGCCCTAGAATGTCCATCTGCCAATCAGAATCAAGCATTCAGCAGCTCTGTGTAGTATAAGTTAGGAATTATTGACAATGAGTCATTGATGTGTGATATGGAGCTGTAATGTGCTCAAAAAACCTGCCGGAACTACTTTAGCTGTGTGTTTATCTGTAAATAACGGCATTAGAATTCTCATCAGCCAATCATCAGCATTTAATAGCTCTGTATAGTATAAGTAATGAATTATTGACGATGAGTTATTGAATTATTAGGAAATAATGCACACCTGAAGTGTGATATGTATCTGTAATGCGCTCAAAAACCTGCCGGAAATTCTTTGCCTGTGCGTTTATCTGAAAATAATCACACAACTTTGATAGATGATCAGCCAATCAGAATCAAGCATTCAATAACTCTGTATAGTATAAGTAAGGAATTATTGATGACGAGTTATTGAATTATTAGGAAATAATGCACACCTGAAGTGTGATAAGGAGCTGTAATGCACTCAAAAACCTGCTGGAACTACTTTAGCTGTGCGTTTATCAGAAAATAACGGCACACTTTAGAATGCTCATCGGCCAATCAGAATCTGCATTCAACAGCTCTGTATAGTATAAATACGGAATTATTGACAATGAGTCATTGAATTATTAGGAAATAATGCACACCTGAAGTGTGATATGGAGCTGTAATGGGCTCAAAAACCTGCTGGAACTACCTGTGCATCAGAAAATAAGGGCACACCTTAGATAGATCATCAGCCAATCAGAATCAAGCATTCAACAGCCCTGTGGTATAATTTGTTACAAAAGTAACGACAGAAAAGTAACTGTTTCGCTTGTGTGTGTATATACGCGGCAATTCGTAACTTTTTTTATTTAGTGGCTAATTCATATATATTCGTATGATCTCATTCGTACAACTTAGTATGATTTGCTTATCCCCCAGTAATAGTTGAGTTTAGGGGCGGGGTTGGGTGCCACGCCTCCTTTCTAAAATTTTCGTACAACTGAACAAATTAGTACGAATTAGCCACTAAACTGACAAAACATAAAATAGTTACGTTTTCTTGTAAGATCAGGCTGATATATATATGTATCGCTTTTTAACGTATTTTTCCAATAAAACAGTATTTTTTTTTTTTTTTTATCGGTTGCCTACGAACTCATGTTTTTTGAATGTTTTTGTGCTGTTTTTGTGTTGTAGATCACGCAGGAAGAGGGCGAGTTCATGATCACGTTCCCGTATGGTTATCATGCTGGCTTCAACCACGGCTTCAACTGCGCAGAGTCCACCAACTTCGCCACGCTGCGCTGGATCGACTATGGCAAGATGGCGGCGCAGGTCAGAATCACACGAACACTCGCTCTTCAGTTTGCAGACGAGTGCTTTATTTTACGATTATTTTCAGTTTTTTTTCATATGTTCGTTTATTAAATCTGTTTTGCTATTTCGTTTTTTGTTTGTTAACAGCTGTTTACACTCCTAATATATATTTTGTCTTTTGTGTGTGTATGTATACTATAGTTTTTATTTTTTATTATTATCAGTGTCTGAGTTGTCAGTTAGCCCTGGCCACAGTGTAACTTCATTGGTCCAAAATATCAATCCACATACCTGTGATCTAAATATCCAAAATCATTTTTATTGGGTAATGATCATCCAATCAGATTATGGAGAGAACTCTTGTCTGTTTTTATTGGTTGGTTGCTTTAGTGTGTTGTGTAGCTGTTGTCTGATGCTGTGGTGTTTGTTGTTCTTCAGTGCACGTGCCGTAAGGACATGGTGAAGATCTCAATGGACGTGTTTGTCCGCCGCCTGCAGCCGGAGCGTTACACGCAGTGGAAACAAGGTAAAGACACAACGGTGCTGGACCACCTGAAGCCCACCAGCCTGAGCAGCCCCGAGCTGGAGCACTGGAGGAAGAACAGAGTCACCTTTAGGGAGAAGGTCCTGCGCAGGTAAACACACTCAAACACACTGAGAGTAAAACAGCAGAAAAACACCAGAGTAGTACATCACAAACACCAGAGGAAAACAGAAAATAACACCAGAAAAATAGCAGATAAACACTGCAAATACCAGACAGACAGAGTAAAACACCTGAGTAAAATGCATAAAAAACACGAGGAAAACGCCAAGAAAATACTTCAAACGCCAATCAAAACGCCATACACCAGAAAGACACCAGGAAAATATCACAGTAAACCACCTAAAAACACCACAGTAAAACAGCAGGAGAGCACCAGAGAAAAACAGCAGAAAAGCAACACTACAAATCCTGCAGTAAAACACCACAATTACCAGGTTAAAACTACAAAAGTATACCACTAACACCAGGGTAAAACACCACAGTGGATGAACACTGTGAATGCCAGAGTAAAAACGCCAGATTGAAATACATGAGAACCAGAGTAAAACAGCAGAAAACACCACAAACACAAGTGTAAACAGTGAAAATGCACCGCAAAAACCATAGTAAAACAGCAGGAAAATAGTGGAAAAACACCACAAACACCAAAATTAAACAGCAGAAAAACACTGCAAACACCAGAAAAACACCACAAAGACCAGAGTAAAACACCACAATGGATGAATACTGTGAACGCCAGAGTAAAAACACCAGATTAAAGTGCATGGGAACCAGAGTAAAACAGCAGGAGAACAGTGGAAAAACACCACAAACACCAGAATTAAACAGCAGAAAAACACTGCAAACACCAGAAAAACACCACAAAGACCAGAGTAAAACACCACAATGGATGAATACTGTGAACGCCAGAGTAAAAACACCAGATTAAAGTGCATGGGAACCAGAGTAAAACAGCAGGAGAACAGTGGAAAAACACCACAAACACCAGAATTAAACAGCAGAAAAACACTGCAAACACCAGAAAAACACCACAAAGACCAGAGTAAAACACCACAATGGATGAATACTGTGAACGCCAGAGTAAAAACACCAGATTAAAGTGCATGGGAACCAGAGTAAAACAGCAGGAGAACAGTGGAAAAACACCCCAAACACCAGAATTAAACAGCAGAAAAACACTGCAAACACCAGAAAAACACCACAAAGACCAGAGTAAAACACCACAATGGATGAATACTGTGAACGCCAGAGTAAAAACACCAGATTAAAGTGCATGGGAACCAGAGTAAAACAGCAGGAGAACAGTGGAGAAACACCACAAACACCAGAGTAAAACAGCAGAAAAACACTGCAAACACCAGAAAAACACCACAAAGACCAGAGTAAAACACCACAATGGATGAATACTGTGAACGCCAGAGTAAAAACACCAGATTAAAATGCATGGGAACCAGAGTAAAACAGCAGGAGAACAGTGGAAAAACACCACAAACACCAGAGTAAAACAGCAGACAAACACTGCAAACACCAGAGTAAAACAGCAGAAAACACTGCAAACACCAGAAAAACCCCACAAATACCACAGTAGAACAGCAGAAAAACACCACAGTAAAACACCACAAAGAACAGAGTAAGACAGCAGAAAAAGACCACAAACATCAGAGTAAAAGACTGGGAAATCACCATAAACCCCAGAGTAAAACGCCACAGTTAAACACCACAAAGATCAGAGTAAACCATCAGAAAAACACTAAAAAGACCAGAGTAAAACACCAGAAAAACACTGCCAACACCAGAGTAAAAAACCTGAAAAAACCTACAAAGACCAGAGTAAAACACCAGAAAAACACTACAAACACCAGGGTAAAACATCAGAAAAAACCTACAAAGACTAGAGTAAAAAACCAGAAACACACTAAAAAAGCCAGAATAAATAAGCAGAAAAACAATGCAAACACCAGAGTAAAACATCAGAAAAACACTGCAAACACTAGAGTGAAACACCGGAATAAAACATAAAAAACACTGCAAACACCAAAGTAAAACACTAGAAAAAATGTCAGAGACCACAGAAAAACTCTGCAAACACCAGTGTAAAATGTCAAAAAACACAGCAAACACTAGTTTAAAACTCCATGAAAACACCACAAACACCAGAGTAATACAACAGAATAAACACCACAAACACCAGAGTAAAAAACAGAAAAAAAATACCACAGACCAGAGTAAAACAACAGAAAAACACAGCAAACACTGGAATAAAACTCCAGAAAAACATCACAAACACCAAAGTAAAGCACCAGAAAAAACACCACAAACACCAGTGTAAAACAGCAGAAAAAAACTGCAAACACCACAAACACTAGAGTAAAACTTCAGAAAAACACCACAGACCGGAGTAAAACACCAGAAAAACTTAAAAACGGAATAAATAAGCAGAAAAACACAGCAAACACCGGAATAAAACAAAAAACACTGCAAACACCTGAGTAAAACAACAGAACACAGCAAACACTGGAGTAAAACTCCAGAAAAAACACCAAAAATACCAGAGTAAAATACCAGAAAAAACACTAGAGACCAGAATGAAGCACTGAAAACACCAGAAAAAATGGCAGAAAAACACAAAAAAAAACATAAACACCAGAGTAAAACACCAGAAAAAGCACCACAAACACCAGAGCAAAACATCCAAAAAAGCTGCAAACACCAAAGTAAAACATCAGAAAATTGGCAGAAAACAGCACAAACACCAGAGTAAAACACCAGAAAAGCACCACAAACACCAGAGTAAAAACACCGGAGTAAAACACCAGAAAAGTGGCAAAAAAACAAAAACAAACAAACACCAGAGTAAAACACTAGAAAAAGCACCACAAACACCAGAGCAAAACATCCAAAAAAGCTGCAAACACCAGAGTAAAACACCAGAAAAAGTACCACAAACACCAGAGTAAAACACCAGAGCAAAACATCCAAAAACCACTGCAAACACCAAAGTAAAATCTCAGAAAAAAAACACCAGAAAAACACCACAAACACCAGAGTAAAACACCAGAAAAAACACCAGAGACCAGAGTAAAACACGGCAAACACCAGAGTAAAACATCAGAAAACAACACGATAAACACCAGAAAAAAACACTATAGAGTAAAACACCAGTAAAAACAAAAACCCAGACCATAGTAAAACTCCAGAAAAACACTACAAACACCAGAGTAAAGCAGCAGAAAAGCACTGCAAACAGTGGGTTCACATTAAATGTGATTTTAAGTATTCATGCAATTAGATTAGATACAAACTCTTGAATGGAGTCACTAATGCATCATATTATTGTATGTCTCTATGAAAATATACCTTTAAATCTTAAAAAGAGATATGAACTTTTGACCTTTACCATTCACATAGTAAAAATCCCTCTTGTTGTATTGTGTGTTGTAGAGCTCAGGCGAAGATGAAGCAGTTTCGGCGTCTGAAGCCGGAGGACCTGAAGGTTCTGATGGAGGCGGGTGTGGAGCTGGACATGGAAGAGTACCAACGCAAAGTGGAGGAACACGATGAGCAGCGGCGCCAGCAGAGGGATGAGCGCATGGCCAGAGAAGCCATGCTCACCCTGGAGGCGCTGGAGAGAGAAGAGCAGGAGCAGGCCGAGGCCGCGCTTCGAGGAGGAGGAGGTACAGCAACACACAGCCGAAGGCAGAATTATTAGCCCTCCTGAATAATTGTTCTCCAATTACTGTTTAACGGAGAGCAGATTTTTTTCAACACATTTCTAAACATAATAGTTTATTAACTCATTTCTAATAACTGATTTAGTTTATCTTGGCCATGATGACAGCACAGATTATTTTACTAGATATTTTCAGCTGAAAGTGGAATTTAAAGGCTTAACTAGGTTAATTAGGAAAGTTATTGCATAATGATGGTTATATAATGACAGCACATTGTAAAACATCAGCTCATTTCTAAAACCCCTCAGCCATCAGTCCGTCATCACAAAGCCTCAGTATTAGGATTGGGTATCGTTTGGGGTTATTTCGATACAGGTGCTAAATCGATACTTTTAAAACGGTACCAGTGCCAAAACAGTGCCTGAACCGATACTTTTAAGCCACAAAATTATGGTGGATGACTCTAGAAAAATCTTTTATTTGTGTTACGTTTTTAAAGACGGTCAGTAAAGGGGAAGGAGAGTAACATTAATTTTGGGTGAAACACACAAGCAAACACAATATCAACAAGTGAGGAACAAAATACCAAGACTAACTAAATGCAATAAGGTGAGTTTATTTACAAAGATAGTGATAATAATTAATGCAAAAATCTGGATATAGAAAGAACATTAAATATTTACAAGAATATATTGAAATTACAGACAACAAATGGAACACAAGATGTTTGAACGGATTGATGGGAGAGTTGGAGAGATGAGACGCGGGACGGCGTCCAAACAATAGAAATAAATAAAACAAAACAATCTATTGGCCCAACATCTACCCTGACTATCCAAAAGAAAAACACAGCAGTTATTGAAAAGAAATCTTCGCTTCTATTACGCACTACCTAACCTACTCTAATATATACAATGAGAAAACAAAAGTACAGTGGGTGGAGCACGCCCCTTACCTAAGTTGCACCTGTAAACTTGAACAGATTCAGCCTACAGTTGAGGTCAATTTATTTAGCCCTCCCATTCATTTAAAATAATGTTTCTGAACATCTCAAAGTGTTTCCTAAAAAAAATACTGACCTTAATTTTTTTTTTAATTAAAACTGCTTTTATTCACGAAATAAACAATAAGAAATAGGAATGATTATGACTCCAGAATATAATCATTCCTATTTCTTATTGTTTATTTCGTGAATAAAAGCAGTTTTAATAAAAAAAAAATTAAGGTCAGTATTATTAGCCTCCATAAGAAATAATTACTTTACATTTTTTGATCTACACAACAAATCAGTTACACAATAATTTGACTTAAATTATTTCAACTTTCGTAGTTAACTAATTAAGTCTTTAAATGACACTTTAATCTGAATCAAAGACTATAAAACACTTAAAGGGACTTTGTCTGAATACAACTGTCTTGCAAAATAACTAGTAAAAGATTATGCACTGACTGTCACCATAAGATTATGCACTGACTGTCACCATAAGATTATGCACTGACTGTCACTATAAGATTATGCACTGACTGTCACCATAAGATTATGCACTGACTGTCACTATAAGATTATGCACTGACTGTCACCATAATATTATGCACTGACTGTCACCATAAGATTATGCACTGACTGTCACTATAAGATTATGCACTGACTGTCACTATAAGATTATGCACTGACTGTCACTATAAGATTATGCACTGACTGTCACCATAAGATTATGCACTGACTGTCACTATAAGATTATGCACTGACTGTCACTATAAGATTATGCACTGACTGTCACTATAAGATTATGCACTGACTGTCACTATAAGATTATGCACTGACTGTCACTATAAGATTATGCACTGACTGTCACTATAAGATTATGCACTGACTGTCACTATAAGATTATGCACTGACTGTCACCATAAGATTATGCACTGACTGTCACTATAAGATTATGCACTGACTGTCACTATAAGATTATGCACTGACTGTCACCATAAGATTATGCACTGACTGTCACCATAAGATTATGCACTGACTGTCACCATAAGATTATGCACTGACTGTCACTATAAGATTATGCACTGACTGTCACTATAAGATTATGCACTGACTGTCACCATAAGATTATGCACTGACTGTCACTATAAGATTATGCACTGACTGTCACTATAAGATTATGCACTGACTGTCACTATAAGATTATGCACTGACTGTCACCATAATATTATGCACTGACTGTCACTATAAGATTATGCACTGACTGTCACTATAAGATTATGCACTGACTGTCACTATAAGATTATGCACTGACTGTCACCATAATATTATGCACTGACTGTCACCATAAGATTATGCACTGACTGTCACCATAAGATTATGCACTGACTGTCACCATAAGATTATGCACTGACTGTCACCATAAGATTATGCACTGACTGTCACCATAAGATTATGCACTGACTGTCACCATAAGATTATGCACTGACTGTCACCATAAGATTATGCACTGACTGTCACCATGGGGAAGATAAAAAAAGTAGAAATTAGTTCAACTATTATGTTTAAAAATGTGTTGTAAATAAATCGTGTTGAAGACGGAAATCAAAAATGAATGAAGGCAAAACTGAACGAGTTGAATATGACTTACATGAGCGTGACTGAAAACTACATTTGATCAATGTGTTACATCTGTTCTTTGGCACTTACCGACTGTTTGTAAATTGAATACTACATTTCCTAACTTAAAACTATGTACACTCAATTTCTGATTAATAATGGTCTCTGTATAGCCGAGCACTTCCTATATTAAGTGTTAAAATCACCATTACCTGTGTCAATTTGGGCGTCAACCTCTGATAAATGCGGAGAACTAGGCTAATGCACCCAGTACCGTCACTGACAGGGAGAACTAGTGCGCACATTGCTGTGTCAGAATCCTTGCTTGTAATAGTCGTATCAACGCTGTTTTTTTGGCCTTCATAAAGCACATAAACACAGATAGTCTCTCAATAAAATTCATGTTAGCCATTTAGCAATAAAGCTAGAGTCACCAGGCAGACAGAAGCCCTGCCCCTGATGCAAATCCACGTCTATTGTAAAGCGGATTTGATCTGCGAATAAAGCAAGTAAACTCAAAATGTTCTCGCGTCTATATACGAGCAAATAGTGCGGTTTATCCGCGCGTGCCACGTTTGGTGTGAATCCCCTGATAGATCCTGAACGAAAAGAGCGGCAGTTTGTCAACAAAACTTACTTTTATTTAACATTTCGACTGTTTTGATTGTGGTCAAACTATTTTCATTTACCAAGGATAATCAGATCAACTGCATTTTTACCAAATTAAACTATTCAAGTTACCCGATTTAACCTGTCGGATGACAGAAATGTTGTTTAATGCACCTAGCAACATCCCGGCAATGATCCAAAACAACTTAGCAACCATATGACACTTCCTTGGAAACCACTCAAAATATCCTGGCAACCTCTCAAAGCACTTTAGCAACCATCCGGAACACCTTAGTGACCACATATTAATTACCTGGCTACCACACTGAATATCCTACCCAGTGCACCTTAGCAACCAAACCAGCAATTCCCTGGAAATCATTCAGAAAGCTCTATTAAGAAATCAGAGCATCTTAGCAACCATACAGCAGTTCCATAGCAAACATTCTGAATACTCCTGCAACATTCCAGAACACCATAGCAATATCTACAGTGACTTAGCAACGGTATAGCAGTTCCTTTCCATCTACTCAAAAAACAAGCTAAACATGTAGCAAATGCTAAAAACATCCTGGCAACCACCCAGAACACCATAGCAACCAATATAGCAGTTTCTTGACAACGCTGAATACCCTAGCAACCATCCAGAACAGTTTAAGGCCAGGTAGTCAGCGTTGGTCGGCCATTTCAACCATCAAGAACCCCTTAGTACCCAATTCTCTACCCAGAACACCTTAGCAACCAATATAACAGTTTCTTGACAGCAACACCGAATACCCTAGCAACCATCTAGAACATCTTAAGGCTGGGTCGTCAGCGTTGAGCGGGCATTGGACTCAAAGCAACCAGCAACAACCTCTTAGTAACTAATTCTCTGCCTATCAACCAACTAAATCACCCTAGCAATGACATAGCAACCACTATGTAACCCCCTAGCAACCATATAGCAATTTCCTGGAAATCATTTAGAAAGCCCTATTTTAGCAACATGTAAAGTGACTTAGCAACAATATAGCAATTCCTAGCCAACTACTCCAAAAAACTAAACAAAAAAGATGTAGCAAATGCAAAACAAAATGTCCTAAATACCCTAGCAACCATCCAGAACAGCTTAAGGCCAGGTAGTCACTGTTGGTCGGCCATTTTAACAACCCCTTGGTAAACAATCTACCCAGAACACCATAGCAACCAATATAAGTTTTTTTTTGACAACAACACTGAATACCCTAGCAACCATCCATAACATCTTAAGGCTGGGTAATCAGAGTTGGGCAAGCACTCCAACAATCAACTACCCCTTAGTAACCAATTCTCTACCCAGAACACCATAGCAACCAATATAACAGTGTCTTGACAACTACACTGAATACCCTAGCAACCATCCAGAACTTCTTAAGGCTGAGTAATCAGAGTTGGTCGGCCATTTCAACCATCAACAACCCCTTAGTAACCAATTCTCTACCCAAAACACCATAGCAACCGATATAACAGTTTCTTGACAACAAAACTGAATACCCTAGCAACCATCCAGAACATGTTAAGGCCGCATAATCAGAGTTGGTTGGCCATTGCACCTATTAACAGCCCCTTAGTAACCAGTTCTCTACCCAAAACACCATAGCAACCAAAATCGCAGTTTCTTGACAACTACACTAAATACCCTAGCAACAATCAAGAACATCTTAAGGCTTGGTAGTGAGAGTTGCAATCGTCAACATCCCATTAGTAACCAATTCTCTACTCATCAACCAACTAAATCACCCATGCAATGACATAGCAACCACTATGTAACCCCTAGCAACCATATAGGATTCTAAGAAATTCAGAACACCCTAGCAACCAAAAGCCTAGCAACAAGCCAAGACTGTGTTTGATGGTGTTTTCCTCTTATCTAGTTGAAGAAGGAAAAGCCGATTCCCAGGATCCTCCAGTGGAGAACGGGGAGAAGAAGAAGAAAAAGAAGAAAAAGCTTCAACTTACAGATGAAATGTCCTTCCAGGAAGTGTTTGAGCAGTTCACCACCGCCAGCGAAATGCAGAACCAGAGCAATGGAGCTGCTCCTCTGCAGGTGAAGAGACACTTTCTTATCTTTTTATTGAATATTAGTAGTAGACGGATAATCGTATATATTTTATTTGATTTTTTTCAGACTAATCCATTCACGAAGCTGAAAAAGAAGGTTGAGGTGAAGAAGAGCCGAAGACATCCAATCAGCAAACCGCCGATGCGTTCGCCTCACTCCATCGTCAAACAGGAGGCCTCCAGCGATGAGGGTAAATACTGTTTGTATTACATTATATGGGAATGTCTTGTTTATGTTTGTAAAACCATTTTATTAATCGTTGCGCTAAATTCAGTGTTTTAGGTAAGAATAGATTCGAAAGATGGCTTTTAAATCAAACATTTTATGCACTCATTTCATTACATCACCTGAGTTATCATTGTTTTTGTTTGTAAAACCATTTTATTAATTGTTGCGCTAAATTCAGTGTTTTAGGTACGAATAGATTCGAAAGATGGCCTTTAAATCACCTGAGTTATCATTGTTTTTGTTTGTAAAACCATTTTATTGTTACATAATTTTATTTGTTTTACGTACATTTTTAGCTTTATGTTAAATGATATTTACGTACGAATAGTATTGAAAGATGTACTGAAAATCAAATATCATGCATAAGTTTATGAAACTATTATTTTATGCACATTTCATTACATAATCTTAGTAAAATTTATTTTTGTTTGTATAACCATCGTGTTAATTGTTGCTTTACATTCAACGTTTTAAGTATGAATAGATTCGAAAGATGGCCTTAAAATCAAATGTCGAACATGTTTATGAACGCATTATTTCATGCAATCGTTTCATTACATCATCTTAGAAACCTTGATGTTGTTCGTAAAAACGTTTTATTAATTGTTACGTAATTTTATTTGTTTAACGCACATTTTTAATGTTACGTTAAATGAGTTTTACATAAGAATATTACCGAAATATGTCCTGAAAATCAAATATCATACATAAGTTTATGAAACCATTATTTCATGCACATTTTATTACATCAACTGAGTAAAATTTATTTTTGTTTGTATAACCATCGTGTTAATTGTTGCTTTACATTCAACGTTTTAAGTATGAATAGATTCGAAAGATGGCCTTAAAATCAAATGTCGAACATGTTTATGAACGCATTATTTCATGCAATCGTTTCATTACATCATCTTAGAAACCTTGATGTTGTTCGTAAAAACGTTTTATTGTTACATAATTTTATTTGTTTAACGCACATTTTTAATTTTACGTTAAATGAGTTTTAAGTTAGAATAGTATCGAAAGATGTACTAAAAATCAAATATCATGCATAAGTTTATGAAACCATTATTTCATGCATGTTTCATTACATCATCTGAGTAAACTTTATTTTTGTTTGTATAACCATCGTGTTAATTGTTGCATTACATTTAACGTTTTAAGTATGAATAGATTCGAAAGATGACCTTAAAATCAAATGTCGAACATGTTTATGAATGCATTATTTCATGCAAACGTTTCATTACATCATCTTAGAAACCTTGATGTTGTTCGTAAAAACGTTTTATTAATTGTTACGTAATTTTATGTGTTTAATGCACATTTTTAATGTTAAGTTAAATGAGTTTTACACAAGAATAGTACTGAAAGATGTACTGAAAATCAAATATCATGCAAAAGTTTATGAAACCATTATTTCATGCATGTTTCATTACATCATCTGAGTAAACTTTATTTTTGTTTGTATAACCATCGTGTTAATTGTTGCACTACATTCAACGTTTTAAGTATGAATAGATTCGAAAGATGGCCTTTAAATCAAATGTCGTACATGTTTATGAATGCATTATTTCATGCAGTCGTTTTATTACATCATCTTAGAAACCTTTGATGTTGTTCGTAAAAACGTTTTATTAATTGTTACGTAATTTTATTTGTTTAACGCACATTTTTAATGTTAAGTTAAATGAGTTTTACGTAAGAATATTACCGAAATATGTCCTGAAAATCAAATATCATACATAAGTTTATGAAACCATTATTTCATGCACATTTTAATACATCATCTGAGTAAACTTTATTTTTGTTTGTATAACCATCATGTTAATTGTTGTACTACATTCAACGTTTTAAGTATGAATAGATTCGGAAGATGACCTTAAAATCAAATATCGTACTTTATTATAAACTAATTTTTTTTCATACACTCGTTTCATTACATCATCTGAGAAACTTTGATTTTGTTTGTTAAACCATTTTATTATTTGTTACGTAATTTTTATTTGTTTAAAATGCATTTTTAGTTTTACGTTATACAAACTTTATATTTGTTTGTAAAGACCTTATTGATTGTTGCGTTGAATTCAATGTTTTACGTATGAATAGATTCGAAAGATGGCCTTAAAATCAAATATCGTACAATTTTGAAACCATTATTTCATGCACTTGTTTCATTAGATCATCTGAGTAGACATTGTTTACGCTTGTAAAACTATTTTATTTATTTAGTTTTACGTTAATTAAGTTAAATGTAAGATGGCCTTACCACATATCATACATAACAGTCTACATAACATAGCACATTTTATTACATCACCTGAGTTAACTTTATATTTGTTTGTAAAGACGTTATAGATTGTTGCGTTGAATTCAATGTTTTACGTATGAATAGATTCGAAAGATGGCCTTAAAATCAAATATCGTACAATTTTGAAACTATTATTTTATGCACTTGTTTCATTGCATCATCTGAGTAAACATGGTTTATGTTTATAAAACCATTTTATTAATTGTTGCATAATTTTTTTATGTATATTTTTAGTTTTTCCTTACATAAGTTATATTGTAAATATATATGTATATATGTAAAATGTTATTTATTGTTGCATAAACTTT
Organism: Danio aesculapii; assembly: GCF_903798145.1. NCBI lineage: Eukaryota > Metazoa > Chordata > Actinopteri > Cypriniformes > Danionidae > Danio > Danio aesculapii. The sequence continues at coordinate 5,003,726 of NC_079456.1, read as the reverse complement.
TTTATAATAATTTTAATGTTAAATTTAACATTTTACAGAAGAACAGATTTGAAATTTATTATTTATTATTTTTTATTATTGTACATAAATGTTTATGAAACCTTTATGGTAAGTGTCCAATTACATCATCCAAGTAAACTTTGTTTTTGTTCGTAAAACCATTTTAACTGTCACGTTTAATTTAACGTTTTACTTAAGAACAGATTTGAAAGTAATCCTTAAAGTCGAATATCGTACATAAATGTTTATTATTAAAGTATTATTCAATTTTTGCGTTTTAAAACGGCAAGCTTACAAAATACGTAATAACATTCCTAAAGTTGTTCGTACGTGCAGTTTTGCATAAATATTAAATTGAATAAAATTATTTGTGTAAGAAAGTCTTTAGTAAATAATCTCTCAATTTTTTTTTACTTCCATAGTGAACCTTATTCGTTTGAAATTGTTTGTAAAACAATTCCTATATTAGTTTCCTACATTAAATATTTGGTAGGAAGATTCACAAAGATTTTCATGGATTAATTTTATGTTCCGTAAAGCAATGTGCGACTTTTAACTTTAGGTACGTTGTTACATCAATTTTTAATGCCTGCAATTTAAATATGAGAATCAAAATAACGTTCGCAGAAACCAGTTGTGTTCTTTGATTTGTTCGTGCAACTATTGAACTATTTTGTTCATACAGCTATTACTATTTACTTCCTCGTCACTCTTGAAACATCAATGCCATATCTTCACATTTTCGTGAAATAACATGAGAAACACTCCACTTTTCTTTGACATCCTACATTGACGTCTCGTGGTAAACTTTCCCACCGAGAGCGAAAGTTGTTAAAAGTTAGATTCATTTTTTTCATTTCAGAGCCGTTCTGCTTTGCTGGAAAGATGTAGTTTTGTGTTTTTGTTTTGTTTGCGAAAGTGTACTCGCCGACACAAAGAGCAAAAGCAATAACGTATGAAAGAAAGCAGCCACAAACAATCAGCGGCTGTATAAAAGCCAGCGGCTGAGAGACGGTTATTGATTTGTCGGTGTGTGTTTAGAAGCAGACAGACAGATGTAAAGCTACACCGCCTGCTGGCACTGCAGGAGGCAAAACACAGGGCCGAGGGGCATCAGAGCAGCCCAATACACCTGAAAACACCAGCAGAGTTCAGATTATACTGCTGGAAACTCTTCAGCTAGTGTTTAGCAGCCGCAATCATTTTCTATCTTTCCATCTTTTTGGTAGCTCCATCCATTCATATTTCCATTCATTGTCATATTCCATCCATGCTTTGATTTATCCATCCATCTTTGGAAGTTTCATCCATCCATTTATTCATCAATCCATCCATTTTTTTGGTAGTTTTATCTATCCATTCATCCATCTATCCATGAATCCATCCATCCTATCTGTTCATCAATCTATCAATCAATCCACTTTTTGGTAGTTTCACCTATCCATCCATCCATCCATCCATCGCTCCTTTAATTCATCCATCCATCCATCCATCCTTTAATCCATCCATCTAACCATCCATCCATATATCCAACACATCCATTCATCAATCTATTCTTTTTTTTTAGTAGTTTCATCCATCCATGCATTCATTCATCAATCCATGCATTTTTGGTAATTTCATCCCTTCATCCATCCATATTTTTCATATGCCGTACATCCTTTGTATCCATCCATTTTTGGTAGTTCCATCCATCCATTCGTCAGTCTACCATTTTTTTGGTAGTTTCATCCATCCGTCTATCTATTCATTTTTTGGTAATTTCACCCATCCATTCATCCATCTATCTGTTTTTTGGTAGTTTTATCTGTCCATCCATTCATCAATCCATCCATTTTTTTCAGTTTCATCCATGCATCCATCCATTTTTTGGTAGTTTCATCTGTCCATCCATTCACCATTCATCCATCCATTTTTGGTGGTTTCATCCATCTATCCATCCATCCATTTTTGGTAGTTCTAATTATCAATCCATCCATTTTTTGGTTGTTTCATTCATTCATCCATCCATCCATCCATAAATTCATCCATCCATTTTTTGGTTTTCATCCATCCATCCATAAATTCATCCATCCATTTTTTGGTTGTTTCATCCATCCATCCATCTCATCCATTCTTCAATCAATCTATTTTTGGTAGTTTTATCCATCTATCCATCCATCCATCCATCCATCCATTCATCTATACTTTAATGCATACATCCATCCCATTCATTCATCGGTCCATCCATTTTTTCTGGTAGTTTCATCCATTCATCTATTTTTTGGTAGCTCCATCTATTCATCAGTCCATCCATTTTTTAGTTGTTTCACCCATCCATCCATCAATCCATCCATCCATCTATTTTTTGGTAGTTTTATATATCCATTCATCCATCTATCCATGAATCCATCCATCCTATCTGTTTATCAATCAATCCACTTTTTGGTAGTTTCACCTATCTATCTATCCATCCATCCATCCATCCATCGCTCCTTTAATTCATCCATCCATCCATCCTTTAATCCATCCATCTAACCATCCATCCATATATCCAACACATCCATTTATCAATCTATTCTTCTTTTTAGTAGTTTCATCCATCCATGCATTCATTCATCAATCCATCCATTTTTGTTAATTTCATCCCTCCATCCATCCATATTTTTCATATTCCGTACATCCTTTGTATCCATCCATTTTTGGTAGTTCCATCCATCCATTCGTCAGTCCATCCATTTTTTTGGTAGTTTCATCCATCCATCTATCTATTCATTTTTTGGTAATTTCACCCATCCATTCATCCATCTATCTGTTTTTTGGTAGTTTTATCTGTCCATCCATTCATCAATCCATCCATTTTTTTCAGTTTCATCCATGCATCCATCCATTTTTTGGTAGTTTCATCTGTCCATCCATTCACCATTCATCCATCCATTTTTGGTGGTTCCATCCATCCATTTTTGGTAGTTCTAATTATCAATCCATCCATTTTTTGGTTGTTTCATTCATTCATCCATTTATCCATCCATAAATTCATCCATTCATTTTTTAGTTTGTTTCATCCATCCATCCATAAATTCATCCATCCATTTTTTGGTTGTTTCATCCATCCATCCATCTCATCCATTCTTCAATAAATCTATTTTTGGTAGTTTTATCCATCCATCCATCCATTCATCTATACTTTAATGCATACATCCATCCCATCCATTCATCGGTCCATCCATTTTTTTCTGGTAGTTTCATCCATTCATCTATTTTTTGGTAGCTCCATCTATTCATCAGTCCATCCATTTTTTTAGTTGTTTCATCCATCCATCCATCCATCCATCTATTTTTTGGTAGTTTTATCCATCCATCTATTCATCTATACTTTACTGCATACATCCATCCCATCCATTCATCGGTCCATCCATTTTAGGTAGTTTTATCCATCCATTCATTCATCTATACTTTAATCCATACATTCATCCCATCTATTCATCAGTCCATCCATTTTTGTTTTGGTAATTTCATCCATGCATCCATTTTTTGTTTTTTTTCATCCATCCATCCATCCATCCATTTTAGGTAGTTTTATCCATCCATCCATTTATCTATACTTTAATCCATACATTCATCCCATCCATTCATCGGTCCATCCAGTTTGGTAGTTTTATCCATGTATCCATTTTTTGGTATTTTTATCCCTCCATCCATTCATTTGTTTTATTGTTTCATTCATCCGTCTAGTTTGTTGTTCTATCCATCCATCTTAAAAAAATGGTCTCAATCCATAAATCAATTGCTTAGGTGGTATTCTTTTCTTTTCAATCCACCCCTTCCATCAGTTCATCCATTTGTTGTCTGTCCATCCATTGTTTTATCTGTCCATCCATCTGTCTACTGTTGTGTCATCCATCCATTGTTATTTTTTTGCTCATCTACCATTAATTTTTCCCTCCATCCATTTGTTTTCATTTAATCTGTTTATACTTTTGTGTTTTTTGTCATACACCCATTCGTCGCTCTTTCTAGCAAAGCAGATCTGGTTATGTAGTGCAGTGTGTGTGTCTCCTCTGAAGTGTGTAAATAGCACCGAATCTCACATGTGTGTTTATGGTTTCTCTGTGTGTTTTGCAGAGCTCTACTCGGGTCTGCCAGTAGGTGGCGGCGTCACTCACGAAAGCAAGAAGCCCGAAGACAGCGATCTGTGGCAGAACCGTTCACCGAACTTCCTAGCCGAGAAACAGTTCAACGCGGCCATGTCCACCATTGAGCCGTACTGCGCCATCTGCACGCTTTTCTGCCCGTACACACAGGTAATGCATTGCATATGTAAAGGTCATGCATAAATAAGATCACTATTTTATTACACACACACAACATATAGCATCCTTTTCAATACAGTGCATTCGTCTTATTATTTGCATTATTTCATGCATGTTGTATTAAATTATATTAAATGTTGATTAAATTCAAGTTGAGCTTTATTGTCATTCTGCTACATGTGTGGACATGTTGCGTCTTGCAGGACGAGAGTGCTATATAAATAAATAAACATAATCTTACATATGAACACAACACATGACATTAGAGCTATTTTTTAACCTATACATAACTCATGACCTCAGCAAAGGATTGGGAAATGCGGGCAGACCTTGAAAAGCACACACTTGTCTCAGACCAGATATTGTCCTCTGGTCTAGAGGCATCCAACAGGTGGTGCTTATAGAACTAACAATACCCTGTGAGGAAAGGATGGAGGAGGCCCATGAACGAAAGCTCATACTTGAGAGCCAGGAGAATGGATGGAGGGCCTGAAATTTACCAGTAGAGGTTGGCTGTAGGGGGTTGCAGGGCAGTCACTCTGGAGAACCCTTGGATTGCTGGGAATTGTAGCGATGGCCAGCAAACGGCTGGTAGGCAAGGTCACTGAAGAGGCGGAAGAAACATATTGCTGGATTTGGCTATAAAGGGAGGTATGGTAGAACCTTTTCCAACCTTTTGGAAAAGAAATAACTTCATAGAGTTGGGTGGTGGTCAGGAGGGGTAGATCCAGGATGCTGGATCTGCTGTCGAGCCCTCGTGAGGTGTCATAGGCTTAAATCAGTGAAACATCAAAGGAAAGGGGGTGCCCATCTGATGACCGGCCGTAACCACCAACCCTCAATGCGGGCAGACCTTGAAAAGTAGCTTCATTTCCCAGAAGAAAGAGCACACACTTGTCTCAGACCAGATGTTCCAGAGGCACCAAACAGGTGGTGCTTATAGAACTAACAATACCCTGGGAGGAAAGGATGGAGGAGGCCCATGAACGCAAGCTCAAGAAAAATCAAGGTCTCATACTTGAGAGCCAGGAGAACAGATGGAGGGCCTGGAATTTACCAGTAGAAGTTGGTTGTAGGGGGTTTGCGGGGCAGTCACTCTGGAGAACCCTTGGACAGCTGGGAATTGAAGGATTGGCCAGGAAATTGCTGGTAGGCAAGGTCACTGAAGAGGTGGAAGCAACATCTTGCTGGATTTAGCTACAAAGAGAGGATTGGTAGAAGAGCCAACCTATTCGAAAACAAACCACATTATAGAGTTTGGTGGTGGTCAGCAGGAGTATATCCTGGATGCTGGATCTGCTGTTGAGCCCTCCCGAGGTGTCATGGGCTTAAATCAGTGGAACACCAAGGAAAGGGGGGTGCCCATCTGATGACCGGCTGTAACCACCAACCCTCATTGAGAATGTATCCCTAACTGGTGCTGAATAAGACTTTCTCCAGAAGAAACGAGATTATAGGAAATACTGTGTAAAAATCCTTGCTCTGGTATAATTAGGAAAATATCAAAATAGAAATGAATAAACAAATAAACTCTCTTTTTGTGTGTGTTCAGTCTGTAAAGGACCCGTTCCACATCTCGGACATGTCTGGTTTGGTGTCGCGGGTTGGCTGCCGCACTCGTCCGCTGGTTCCCGAGATGTGCTTCAGTGCTGGAGCCGAAAACATGGAGCCGCTTTCCTCAAACTCCCACATCGCAGACGACGGCACCAGCGTACTGCTGTCCTGTTCCGGCTGCAACCTGCAGGTCCACGCCAGTGAGTGCAAACACACCTCATAAACTAACGCTGATATGAATGGAAACTCCTGATCTGAAGGTCTTGCAGTAAATTGATGATGTTATTAAGGGTTGCATTTTAATTGTTTTATTATGTAAACATTTTTGCCATCCATTCATCATCAATCCATTCACATGTTTACTTTTATCCATTTGTCCATCCATCCATTTATTTAATTTATCCATCCATCTATCCACCAATCTAGGATATTGTTTTATCACCCAGCCATCTATTTAGTGTTTTCATCCATCCATCCATCCATATATTTTTACTTCATCCATCCATTTACTTAATTCATCAATCCATCCATCCATCCATCCATCCATTTACTTAATTCATCCATCCATCCATTTACTTAATTCATCCATCCATCCATCTATATACTTAATTCATCAATTCATCCATCCATTTACTTCATCAATGCATCCGTCCATCCATCCATCCATCCATGCATCCATCTATATACTTAATTCATCAATCCATCCATCCATTTACTTAATTCATCAATCAATCCATCCATCCATCCATTTACTTCATCAATACATCCATCCATCCATTTACTTAATTCATTAATTCATCCATCCATCCATGCATTTACTTAATCCATCTATCCATAATATTGTTTTTTCACCCAGCCATCTATTTAGTGTTTTCATCCATCCATCCATATATTTTTACTTCATCCATCCCTTTACTTAATTCATCAATTCATCCATCCATCCATCCATTTACTTAATTCATCAATCCATCCATCCATTTACTTAATTCATCCATCCATCCATCCATCCATCCATCCATCCATCCATCCATCCATCCATCTATATACTTAATTCATCAATCCATCCATCCATTTACTTCACCGATGCATCCATCCATCCATCCATCCATCCATCTATATACTTAATTCATCCATCCATCCATCCATTTACTTCATCAATACATCCATCCATCCATTTACTTAATTCATCAATCAATTCATCCATCCATCCATTTACTTCATCAATACATCCATCCATCCATTTATTTAATCTATCTATCCATAATATTGTTTTATCACCCAGCCATCTATTTAGTGTTTTCATCCATCCATCCATCCATATATTTTTACTTCATCCATCCATTTACTTAATTAATCAATTCATCCATCCATTCATCCATCCATCCATCCATTTACTTAATTCATCAATCCATCCATCCATTTACTTAATTCATCCATCCATCCATCCATCCATCCATCCATCCATCCATCCATCCATCCATCTATATACTTAATTCATCAATCCATCCATCCATTTACTTCACCAATGCATCCATCCATCCATCCATCCATCCATCCATCCATCTATATACTTAATTCATCCATCCATCCATTTACTTCATCAATACATCCATCCATCCATTTACTTAATTCATTAATCAATCCATCCATTTATTTAATTAATTAATTCATCCATCCATCCATGCATTTACTTAATCCATCTATCCATAATATTGTTTTATCACCCAGCCATCTATTTAGTTTTTTTCCATCCATCAATATATTTTTTACTCCATCCATCCGTCCAACCATCCATTCATTCATCTATCCATCCATCCATCCTTCCATTTACTTAATCTATTCATCCATCCATCCATTCAACATATTTCGTTTTTTTATCTATCCATCCATATATTTATTTTACTTCATCCATCCATCCATCTTTTATTTTTTCCCATCAATTCATCTCAATTCAAACTCATCAATCCACGTACCTCTGTACTATCCATCTGTCCATTTATTAATCTTTTAATTTTTTCCATCCATTTATCAATCCATCCATCTGTTTACTTTTACCCATCCATCCATCCATCCATCCATCCATCATCTTTTCATTTTTCCGTTTATTTGGCAACCTATCAATCCATCTACCTGTTTACTTTTATGCATCCATCCATCTTTTCATTTTTTTCTATTTATCAATCCTTCCATGTTGCTTTTATCTATCCATCATATTTAATTTTTTTTCCCATCCATTAATCAATCCATTCACCTGTTTACATTTATCCATCTGTTTCTCCATCTTTTCATTTTTTCCATCAACCTGTCCATTTACCCGTCTTTTTAATATCCATCCATCTCTTTACTTTAATCTGTCTATATATCTTTTCATTTTTTCCATCTATTCATCAATCCGTCTATCTGTCCATCCATCGTTTCATTTATTTCCATTCATTCATACATCCATCTTTTTACTTTTTATCCATCCATCTTTTTACTTTTATCCATCCATCCATCCATCCATCCATCCATCCATCCATCCATCCCTTCAATTTATTTCATCCATCCATTGTTTTTCAAGTATTCCATCCATTCGTTCAGCAACTTTTCAATTCATCCACCTGTTCACGTTTATCTATCCATCTGTCCATTTTTACCCATTCATCTATACAAGATGTTGTTGTTGTTGTTCAAATCCATCCATTCCCCTTTTTTATCCAACCACCTCCACATCCATCATTATTATATATCTCCATTCATCATTTTAGCCATTTCCTCTCCTTTCTCCTGAAACAGGAAGTAGTTTCCCCACTCAACGTCTGTCACCTATTTATTAGCTTCCTCCAACACCAAATCTCCATGCTTCTGTCAGTGTGAGTTAATAAAGGCCCTTGATTTCAGTCTTAATCTGTTCTACAGGCCCTTCCACAGCCTCCGACTCTTCAGTCCAGCCAATTTACCGTCAGTCAGGCTCAACTTGTTTATTTACGCAGCCAAAGTTTTCCAGCCAGTGTAAGCCGCGTAGCCAATTAGTCTGACTTTATACGGGCTATTCAGATTTTTTGCGAGTGTTCGGTTCATCGAAGTGATGCCGCGCTCTGATTGGCCCACTTTTAAAATGAATCTCCAACTTTTCCTGATGTTTTTCTGTTTTCCAGAAGCATCCGGCCGTGATATTTGGCATTTGGATTGACGACATGATTATATTTACACTCAAAAGAATGACAGATGAACTTATGCGTACAAAAATATATATATATATATAAATACAAAAAAAGCAGGAATCTGTGTGTGTGTGTGTGTGTGTGTGTGTGTGTGTGTGTGTGTGTTTGTGTGTTTTTTTTTGCAGTCGTTTGCTCCGCGTGACTGATTTATGAAGTATGAATGCTCTCAGACGAGCCGTCGTGTTTTTGGGCTGCTTTTAGCGCCGCTAATCAGTTTAGCGTCACTCCGTTTTCACTCCGTCAAGCTAATTAAAGTCATCAGTGTGTCGTGAGGACAACTTGCTCATATTTTACCTCCGCTTCTGTCGCGTCTCTGTTTGAGATTTTCTCTGTAGCAGCAGCACGGCTTATTAAACTGATGTTTCTGCCTGGAGAAGCTGATTTGAGGACCTGCGTTTGATTGAAATGAGGCATATTTGCGGACATCGTCTCAAATCTATACATTTACTGTCTGTATTTACTTGCAGCGCACGGAATTTTAAGTTAATTTATATAGTGCATTTCATACATGAGGCTAATTCAAAGTGTGTTTCATGAACCGAAAATGTGAAGAATAATAAAATAACCACAACATAAGTATAAGAAATAAAAACAACACAATTAAAAATGAATTAAAAGAGTGAAAAGGGAACGATAGATAAGTAATGCTACTTAATATAGTAGTTATATGTCTGTATGCCTGTTTTGGTTATTTTGCGTTCATTTTTAATATACTTTATTTTTAAACTTTATTTTTGTTCTTTGCTCTTTTGAAAAAGTTCATATATTTTTGTTTGTCTGTTAGTTTTTCATTTTACTTGCTTAATTTTTTAGTTCTTTTCTTGTGTAAAACAGTTTTATTTGTAATTGCGTTAAATATTTATAAAATTTTATAAATTAAATTTTATTTTATTATTTATTATTATTTTCATTCAGTGTTGTTCATTTATTATTTTTAGTTTTTTAAATAGTTTTTATATATTTTTAATGATTTTTCATTTAGTTGCTTCATTTTTTTGTACTTTTCTTGTGTAAAACAGTTTTATTTCTAATTTACATAAAATATTTATCAAATTTGTTAATATTTTGGCATTTTTATTATTATTTTTATTAAATTTTATTAGTTTATTTTTGCATTCATTAATTGTTTTCTTGTTTGGTTTTTATTCATTTGTTTTTAGTTTTTAATGACTTCTTTTTTCACTTTTTGTTATTTTTATACTTTGTGTTTGTTAGTTTTCCCCTTTTTTCTGTGCAATTCTTCGCTCTATTTGATTCTGGTGATTTATTTAAAAGTTTGTTCACTTTAGCTTTATTTGTTCCTGTACTAATAATAGTAATCATTAACATTATTATATTTGGTTAATTTATTATTTAAACATTTGGCTGTTAACCCAGGTTTTATGTAAATAGTAAAAGTGTTTTGTAGTTATGTTAAATATTTATAAAATTTAATGTCATTTTTGGTATTTTTTAAATTATTATTTTGATTATGATTTTCTTTTATTTAGTTGCTTAATTTTTTTGTACTTGTGTAAAGCAGTGTTTTATTTGTAATTTACGTATAATATTTATAAAATTTGTTAATATTGTAGCATTTTTATTATTGTTTTAATTCAAATTATTTTTTTTGTTCATTATTTGTTTTCTTGTTTTTTTTAATTAATTTGTTTTTATTTAAGGATTTTTATTTTCATTTTTTAAACCTTTGTTTTTCCCCTTTTTTATGTGCAATTCTTTGCTTCATATCTCTCTTATGTTTCATTCAAGAGTTTGTTCACTAGCTTTATTTGTCCCTGTACTAATATTTAACATTCTTATATTTGTTCAATTCATTATTGAATCATTTGGCTGTTAACGCAAGTTTTATGCAAGTAATAATCACCTCAAAACTGACTTAAGATTTTACCTCAATACAAAGGTGTCGCTCAACAACACCCTTTTACTATGGTAAACCCCATTCATTTTACTCCTTTAATTAGTTTCTCCAAACACACTCCAGGATAGCATAAAACAAGTTGTTGCCATAAAAGACACCAAAGAGTTTTAAATATTTAAGTTTGAACAAGCAGAAAAATATTTTTGAGTGAACAACACCCTTTTACTGTGGGAAACCCCAACATTTTACTCCCCTAATTTACAGTCAAAACTTATAGTTAATATTTTAACCGCAGTTAAAACGTGTCACTCAACAACACTCCTTTACTATGGTAAAAACAACATTTTACTTCTTTATTTACAGTCAAAACTTATAGTTAATATTTTAACCACAATTAAAACGTGTCACTCAACACTCCTTTACTATGGTAAAAACAACATTTTACTTCTTTATTTACAGTCAAAACTTATAGTTAATATTTTAACCACAATTAAAACGTGTCACTCAACACTCCTTTACTATGGTAAAAACAACATTTTACTTCTTTATTTACAGTCAAAACTTATAGTTAATATTTTAACCGCAGTTAAAACATGTCACCTAACAACACTCCTTTACTATAGTAAAAGCAACATTTTACTCCCCTAATTTACAGTCAAAACTTTGGGTTAAAATTTTAAACGCAGTTAAAACATGTCACTTAACAACACTCCTTTACTATGGTAAAAACAACATTTTACTTCTTTATTTACAGTCAAAACTTATAGTTAATATTTTAACCGCAGTTAAAACGTGTCACTCAACCCTCCTTTACTATAGTAAAAACAACATTTTACTCCCCTAATTTACAGTCAAAACTTTGGGTTAAAATTTTAAACGCAGTTAAAACATGTCACTTAACAACACTCCTTTACTATGGTAAAAACAACATTTTACTTCTTTATTTACAGTCAAAACTTATAGTTAATATTTTAAACGCAGTTAAAACGTGTCACTCAACACTCCTTTACTATGGTAAAAACAACATTTTACTTTATTTACAGTGGAAACTTTGGGTTAATATTTTAACCACAATTAAAACGTGTCACTCAACACTCCTTTACTATAGTAAAAGCAACATTTTACTCGCCTTATTTACAGTCAAAACTTTGGGTTAATATTTTAACCGCAGTTAAAACGTGTCACTCAACAACACTCCTTTACTATGGTAAAAACAACATTTTACTTTATTTACAGTCAAAACTTTGAGTTCATATTTGAACCACAATTGAAAATTGTCACTCAACAACACCTTTTTACTATGGTAAAACCTAACATTTAGCTTCTTTAATTAGCAGTCTATACGCTGTTAGTTTCTCCAAACACACACCAGGACATCGCAAAACATAAAAACAATTAAGTTGTCCCCATAAAAGACACTAAAGAATTGTGTTGATTCATTTTAAATATATTCATTTAACCAAGCAACGGAAATATTTTTGAGTGAACGACTCCCTTTTACTATGGTAAACCCCATTCTATGTACTTCTCTAATTTACAGTCTGTACGTTTCTCCAAACACACAGCGGATCTCAGTTTCCCGAGGTGTTTTAAACGCTTCAGTTCCTCTCCCAAACGCCACAACAAAACCGTCCACCAAAAAACCAATGAGGAATCACTGCTTCTGGATCCATTACTGCCCAAAAAAACACCAACAGCAGCTTGTTTGCTCTCCGTGAAGTGAAAGACAGCTTGTTAGCTCAAACCGTCTTCGCCTCCTCGTTTCTTTTTCCTGCTATTTTTCAGACTTCTGCTCAAACTCGCAGGCAGCCTTTATGAAAATGCCTGGTGTTTTTGTGCACGTGTGTGTTGTGCATATTAAAGCGCTGCCGCAGGCTCTGTTTGCGGCCATTCGGGCTCCTGCTGTTAGCGTTTAGCTGGTGGACGCAGCTGCTGAAAGCTGGTGATTTCGATAAGACGAGGACGGTGGAAAATGACAGCGTGTCAGAAAAACGGCTTTAGCAATCGTGCGCTCTTTCACCTGTGTGTGCTCCTGAAAGATCTGCGCTGCATCCACCCGCTGTACAAACCAAAGTAATTACCGGAAAACAGCAGCTTGTCCTGCCTTTTTCAAAACGCATGATCAAAATACTGATCACGAGTCTAGGTTTCCAAGCTTTTTCTCGACAGCGATTCGTAATTTTAGATGTCTGAATGTACATTGAACGGCCTCTATTATTAGGTACACCTTACATGTACAGTGTTGGACCCTTTTTTGCCTTTCTGAACTGCCTTTAGTCCTTCGTGGCATAGATTTAACAAGGTACTGGAAATATTCCTCAGAGATTTTGCTCCATATTTACATGATAGCTTCACACAGTTGATGAAGATTTGCACATCCATGATGTGAGTCCTCTATTCCACCACATCCCAAAGGTGCTCTATTGAATTGAGTTCTGGTGACTGTGGATGCCATTTGAATACAGTGAACATCAAGAAACTAGTCTGAGATGATTCGTGCTGGAAGTATCTATCAGAAGATGGTTACACTGTGGTCATAAAGGCATGGATATGGTCAGCAGCAATACTCAAGAAGACTGTGGCGTTGACACGATGATCAGTTGGTACTAATGGGCCCAAAGTGTGCCAAGAAAATATCCCCCACACCATTACACCACCACCACCAGCCTGAACCGTTGATACAAAGCAGGATGGATCCATGCCTTCATGTTGTTGGCGTCAAATTCTGACCCGACCATCTGAATGTTCGGCAGAAATGGAGACCCATCAGACCAGGCAACATTTCTCCAATCTTCTATTGTCCAGTTTTGGTGAGTCTGTGTGAATTGTAGCCTCAGTTTCCTGTTCTTAGCTGACAGGAGTGGCACCCGGTGTGGTCTTCTGCTGCTGTAGCCCATCTGCCTCAAGGTTGGACGTGTTGCGTGTTCAGAGATGCTTTTCTGCAGACCTCGGTTGTATCAAGTGCTTATTTGAGTTACTGTTGCCTTTCTATCTGCTGGAACCAGTCTGGCCATTCTCCCCTGACCTCTGACATCAACAAGACATTTGCCCCCACAGAACTGCCGCTCACTGGATATTTCCTCTTTTTCTGACCATTCTCTGTAAACACTGGAGATGGTTGTGCGTGAAAATCCCAGTAGATCAGCAGTTTCTGAAATACTCAGACCAGCCCGTCTGGCACCAACAACCATGCTAGTTAAAAGTCACTTAAATACCCTTTCTCCCCCACTCTGATGCTCAGTTTAAATTGCTGCAGATCGTCTTGACCCTGTCTACATGCCTAAATACATTGAGTTGCTGCCATGTGATTGGCTGATTAGAAATTTGCGTTAACGAGCAGTTGGACAGGTGTACCTAATAAAGTGAAAACATATTCTGCTGCGCAAGTCAAAAGGTCAATCACAACTGAATATTTAGTAGGATGTTTTTGGATAATAAATGTATTTACAGATGTTTATACTTTTTAATAAGTATATGTTGGTTTATGTCAAAGGGGCGGGGCTTCGCCTTTAAAGGAAAATCCCAAACACAAACTCAGGGTCAGTTAATTTGATGAGTGAGCGAGTTACTGTAGTGCCGTAAGCAATTTGTGACCTGTCTTGTGTATAATAGTGTGTTTGTACATATATCGTTTATTTTTGGTTATTTTGCTGGGTTATTGGGTTATTTTGGTTTTCCCTCTCGTACACTGTAAATAAACCATCACTTTGCACGTGACATCAACGCGTAGTGCCATAATTTTTTGAGGTTTTTCTCGCGCTAACATATATCGAGAACCCACTACAAGCCTTCCTGGTTGGTCAACCTCACATTTGTCCATTTATAATTAATAATTAAAAGCTCATTTTTCATTCTTTTTCCAATCAGGTTGTTATGGCGTCAATCCTCAGACGAAACAGGAGGGCTGGATGTGTTCTCGGTGTACTACGGTGGCTTGGACAGCCGTAAGTATTGAAACACTTTTTACATTTATTGTTCATTGTTGATTATCAGTATATATCATCAGTACTTATCTATAGTATTGGTACTTATTATTAATTATCAGTAGCTATCATTAATTATTAGAAATTAACTAATCATTATCGGTAGGATTGGTAGTTATTGTTAATTATCATAGTTATCATAATTACTTGGTTATTGCAATTATCTGTAGTTAAATTTCTGGAATTATCCAGAAATATCTGTCGATATCGTTAATTGTTGGTAATTATCCATAATTGCCTATAGTGATGCTGCTTATTGTAAATTATCGGTAGTTATCGTTAATTATTGGTAATTATCAGTAATTGCCTATAGTGATGCTGCTTATTGTAAATTATCGGTAGTTATCGTTAATTATTGGTATTTATCAGTAATTGCCTATAGTGATGCTGCTTATTGTAAATTATCGGTAGTTATCGTTAATTATTGGTAATTATCAGTAATTGCCTATAGTGATGCTGCTTATTGTAAATTATCGGTAGTTATCGCTAATTATCGGTAGTCATCAGTAATTTCCTATAGTGTTGGTGCTTATTGGTAATTATCGGTAGTTATTGTTAATTATTGGTAGTTAGCTAATTATTATCATTTGGATCGGTAGTTATTGTGTATTATCGTAGTTATCAGCCATTATCTGTAGTTATAGTTAATTATCGGTAGCTATCGTTAATTATTAGAAATGAACTAATCAATGTCTGTAGGAACAATAGTTATAGATATAATAATTACTTCTCGTTAGTTATAAGTAATTGTCTAAAGTGTTTGTACTTACTGTTAATTGTCTGTAGTTATCCCTAATTATCAGTTAATTATTGCTAGTTATCAGTAGTTAACTAATCATTATCTGAAGGATCAGTGATCAATTAGTTATAATTAAGTTATTGTTAATTATCTGTATTTATTGTTCATTATCGGTACCTATAGTTTTGGTACTTGCTGTTAATTATCTGTAGTTATCCCTAATTATTGGTAGATAATTAATTATCTGTAGGATCAGTAGTTATTGTGAATTAACGTAGTTATCAGTAATTATTGGTAGTTATCAGCAGTTATCTAAAGTATTGGTACTTACAGTTAATTATCGCTAGTTATCAGTAGTTAACTAATCATTATCTGAAGGATCAGTGATCGATTAGTTATAATTGAGTTATTGTTAATTATCGATAGTTATTGTTCATTGTTGGTAGTTATCGTTAATTATCTGTAGTTATCAGAAATTATCTATAGTATTGGTACTTACTGTTAAATATCGGTAGTTATCGGTAGTTAACTAGTCATTATCTGAAGGATCAGTGATCAGTGCTTAGTTGTTACTTATTGTAGTTATCGTAATTACCAAGTTATCATCGTTATCTGTTATCTTTAATAAAATGTGGTTATCTGTATTTTTTTAATAAATATTCATTGTTTTGATATTTGCAGGCCTGCTGTTTATGCAGTTTAAGAGGTGGAGCGTTGAAGAAGACCACAGATGAAAGGTCTGATTTCATTGTTTCTGTCATATTGTTTTAAATTAAGGATATTTTGCGAAAATATACTTTATTTTTAAATTGTATGTTTGATGTGTTTTTCGTAGATGGGTTCACGTGATCTGTGCCGTCGCTGTAGCCGAGGTTCGTTTCGTTAATGCTATTGAGCGCGAGCCTGTGGACGTGACTGCGGTCCCTGAAACCAGGAAGAGTCTGGTGAGTGAAAACGCGTACTACAAAATTTAACTAAATTGTTTTCGTTCAGTAGCTAGTTTGATGGGTTTTTTTTTACATTGTTTATTTGCTTGTTGGGTTTTTTTAAATAGATTTTTGTTTGTTTTTGCATGTTTCTACCATCTTCTTTGTTAGCTGCTAATAGTTTTTTCGTTTAAGGGTTTGTTTATCTGTATAATTGTGCGTTCGTTGAACATTTTTTTCCGCTATTCTTTCGTTGTGTGAGTGAAAACTCACACTATAAATTTAAACTAAATCGTTCAGTCGCTAGTTGGTTTCATTGTTTATTTGCCTGTGTTTTTTTATTAGATTTTTGTTTGTTTTTGTCATGGTTCTACCATCATTGTTCAGTGTTAATAGTTTTTTGCTTTGCTTTGTTTTTGTTTATCTGTATAATTGTGCGTATATTGAACATTTTTAATGCTTTTTCTGATAATTATCAGCCTTTTTTGCTGTTATTCTTTTGTTTTTTGCTTGAGTAAGAACGCATACACCGAGATTGAACTAAATTGTTTTTGTTCAGTCGTTAATTTGAGCATTTGATTGTTTCGATGTTTATTTGCCTGTGCTTTATTTTTATTAAATTTCGTTAGTTTTTTCATGTTTCTAGCATCTTCTTTGATAGCTGCTAATTCTTTTTGCTGTTTAATGTTTTTTTATCTGTATAAATGCGTGTACATTTAACGTTTTTTGATATATTTCAGCCTTTTTTGGCATTATTCTTTCATTGTATGTGTGAGTGAAAACGCATACAACGAAATTGAACTAAATTGTTTTCATTCAGTCGTTAGTTTGAGTGTTTGTTTATTTGCTTGTTGTGTTTTTTTATTAGATTTGTTTTTGCATGTTTCATCCATACATCATCTTTGTTTGCTACAAATTTTTGTTGTTTAATGGCTTGTTTTTGTTTAACTGTATTATTGTGTATACATTGAACATTCGTTATGGTTTTTCTGATACATATCAGCATTTTTTTTTAGACATTGTTCTTTAATTTCTTTTATGATAATACTGTAAATAAAAATTTGTCTTTATCTGAAATATATGTAAACTTTGTTTACATTTTTATATATTTATATATATATATATATATATATATATATATATATATATATATATATATATATATATATATATATATATATATGTATGTATGTATGTATGTGTGTATATATATAATTTTTTTTTTTTTTTTGCAATATTTTGTAACATTAATTCCTTTGTTAAATGCCTTGAGTAATAAATTAGTTTCGTATTGCTTTTAATTAATAGTATTTTTATTTTTGATTAATCACTTGAAACATTGCAACACGTTTATCTTTTGTTATACTGATTCCAGGAAGAGTCTGGTGAGTGAAAAAGCATAAAACAAAATTAAACAATTGATTTCTTTCAGTCGATAGTTTATGCGTGTTTTGTTTTGTTGTTTATTTGCTTGTCGTGATTTTTATTAGATACATTTTTTTACCACCTTTCTACCATTGTTTTTGTTCACTGCTAATTGTTTTTGTCATTAAATGGTTTGTTTTTATTTGTTTAAATGTGCGTACTTCGAACATTTTTTATGCATACAACGAAATTAAACTAAAACGTTTTTGTTCAGTGGTTAATTTGAGCATTTCTTTTATTTTTTGTGTTTTTATTAGAGATTTAGTTTGTTTTTGCATGTTTCTACAATCTTTTTTTCTTTCTTTTTCCTTTTGTTGTTTGTTTGTTTTTGTTTATCTATATAATTGTGCGTACCTTAAACATTTTTAGTGCTTTTCCTGATTCATATCAGCCCTTTTTGCTGTTATTCTTTCGTTCTTTATTTAAGTTTGTATTTTTTTTTCTTTCGTCATTATTCTTCACAATCTTTCTGTTTGTTTTTGTTACTGTACACTTTTTTGCTCATATATTTAATTTTTAGTTTTTGTTGCTTTTGATTTCTTGTATTGTTTCTTCTGTTCTTTTTGTTACTTTATTACCATTTTTTGCTCATTTATTTGTTTTTTTTATTTCATTGTGTGATTTATTTCTTTATTTTTCTCTCTATTGATGTTGTTTACTTCATCTCATCTCATTATTTCATTCTTTTTGCTTCTTTCTGTTGTATGTATTTCTGTTAGTTGTGATCTTGAGTTGTGAATAGTCTCAGTGTGTCTCTGCAAGGGAATTATTCTCGTGCATTATTAATGATGTGGAACGGCTGAATGATCAGGTGTCGTTCCTCGCTGTGCTAAATGAACTGCATTGATGATATAGGCAGGTTTTGTCCTCCACTTTCACCGCTCATATGAACTCAAATACAGAGGAACAAATGAAAAACACGCACCAAACCACTTTTGTTTATTTATCCGGTCATAATTGTTTTATTTTCTATCTTTTATTTGGTTGTTTTTGTTCTTTAGTTTTGCTTTCATTTATAAACTTTATTGTTTTGAATTGTGGTTGTTTGTTCGTGGTTTAACATTTTTTTTTGGCAGTTTATTTTATTTATTTATTTTTATATTGTTTTATATTGTTTGTTTGTTTGAATTTTTTCTATTTTTGTCATTTGTTGCATTTTATCTTTGTTTAGTTTTCTTTCGTTACACATTATTTTCATCTCTTGTCTTTAGTTTAGTTGTTTGTTTTATTTTCTACATTTGTTTGATTTAATATCGTTGTTAGTGTTTTCACTATTTTTTGTTTTGTTTATTTTTTAGCTCCTATTCTTAATGTTTTTCCCACTTTGTTTCTGTTTATTTTTTTATTTATTTTTTCTATAATTGTTATCTTTCTGTTTTTTTAAACTCATTGTTTGGCTTTTCTTGTCCTTGTTTTTCTAAATTTGTTAGTTTTACATCTATTCATTCAAATAGTTTTTCTTGTTTTGTGCGTTTGTTCTTTCTTTCATTTGTTCTGATTGGTTTTTGCTCCTTTTTATGTTTGTTTTTAGTTTTTTCAGTTGTTTGGTCCCTTTATTTGTATATTTTTTTCCTCTTTGACTTGGTTTGTTTTACAATGTTTTTCACACATCTGTTTTGGTCTCCTTTTGTTTTTTATTTCTTTATTTGTTTCAGTTTTTTCCTTCATTTGTGTTGTTAGTGTAGTTTTTAGTCAGTTATTTGTTTTCACATTTATTCATTGTATTGTTTGTTCTTTTTCGTTTGTTCTGATTGTTTTTTTAACACTTCATTTGTTTTTTTGTTTATTTTTCTTCAGGTGTTTGATTCATTTACTTATTTTTTCTCTGACTCTTTTAGGTTGTTCTACAGTGTTTTTCACACATCTGTTTTATTCTGTCTCCTTTTTTGTTTGATTTTATAGTTTTTTTAAATTCTTTATACGTTTTTATTTTATTTCTTAGTTTTTGTTTATTCTTTCATTTGTGTTTTTTAGTTAATTATCACTTTTGCATTTATTTAATGTATTGTTTGCTTGTTATTTCTTTCATTTTGTTCTGATTGTTTGGTTTTTGCTTCTACTTTTGTACATTTTTTTTCACTTAATTTATTTTGTGGGTTTTTTTTCCTTCAGTTTTAGTTTTATTCTCTCGGTCTCCTTTTTTATTTTGTTTTATTCTTTAAATATTGTTATTTTATTAAATTATTTCTGTTTATTTTTTCATTTGTGTTTTTTTTTAATTAGTTGTTTGTTGTTGCATTTATTTTTTTGTATTGTTTTTCTTGTTTCTTTACTTTCCATTATTTGTTTTTTTAAATAGTTTTTTGTTTTATATATTCATTTGTGTTAATTTTGTAACTTTCTCTTTATCTTCATTTGTTTTTCTCCTGTTTCTTAATCTATTGAACGTTTATCATCGATTATGTTTGTTTTCTGTTTTTTCTTATTTATTTTCCTTTTTTGTTTCTCTTCTTTGTTCTAGTTAATTTGTTGTGTTTTAGTTTTTATTTATTTGTTCTGTTTATTTAGCTTGTCTTTTTTGTACTTTTTCAAAATGTTCTTGCACATTTATTTAGTTTACATGTGTTTTGTTCTCTCCGTCCCCTTTTTTTGTTTGATTTGATTCTATATTTATTTTGCTATTTGTTTTCTTGTTGTTCTTCAATCCATTTACCCCCTCATTTGGCTCCTACTTTAGTTTAGTATTAGTTTTTGTATATAAATTGTTTCTCATTCATTGCTTCATTTTCCTCAGTTCTTTAATTGATTTCGTTACTTATTTTTGTTTATGCTCCTAAAACTTAGCTTCCAGTTGCCATTATGCAGCAGTTTGGTGCAAAAATCAATACCAGTAGTTTTATCATCGCTTTGCGAATGTTCATACAAGCATTCGTTTTCTACATTTGCACCGTTTCACCGTCGTTTTATAGATTAAAAGCAAGTCTCCCTATCCTCTCGTTGGCCGCAACACAACAGGAATGCCAGCTCTTGATGAATGAATAAATAACTGAGAGGCCGATGCTCGTAAATCTCCCGTTTTTTTTTGTCCGTGGTCTGTCCTGTGATCAATCCCAGAGGAATGATAAATCAGAGGCTTTCAGCTGCCCATGAAATATTTCCGAACGGGCGCCGCATCTAAAGGCCGCCGTACATTACAGCCGCTCGGCCACAGGGGGCTGAGATGAAGTATTGACAATTTAATAAAGAATTTTTTATTCCTGTCGATATCCCTGCGTGTGTGTTCGTGTTTGAAGGCGCTGCGTACAGAAATGAAGGAGAAGAACAGACACAAAGAGAAAGAGGGAAAAAATGGTGCAGTGGTTTAAAATATGGACAGCTTTTATTTTCAATACCTGTTCGGGATTGATTGGCTTCATGTGGTACAAACTCGAGCTTTAATTTCTATTTTAGTCAATGCAAAAGATCAGAAATCAACTCTTTTCTGGTGTTTTATTGTTGTTCGCTTTATTAATAAGAGTTATTATTTAACTACTAAGCTTCTGGTCTCTTGAAGTGACATTTCTGTCTGAAAGAAAGAAGGGATTGACGGGAAAAATGGTGCAGTGGTCTAAAATATGGACAGCTTTTATTTTCAATACCTGTTTGTAGTTGATTGGCTTCATGTGTCGCAAAATCAAGCTTTAATTTCTATTTTAGTCAATGCAAAAGATCAGAAATCAACTCTTTTCTGGTGTTTTATTGTTGTTTACTTTATTAATAAGAGTTATTATTTAACTACTAAGCTTCTGCTCTCTTGAAATGATGTTTCTGGCTGAAAGAAAGAAGGGATTGGCTGTAAAAATGGTGCAGTGGTTTAAAATATGGACAGCTTTTATTTTCAATACGTGTTCGGGATTGATTAGCTCCATGTGGTACACACTCGAGCTTTAATTTCTATTTTAGTCAATGCAAAAGATCAGAAATCAACTCTTTTCTGGTGTTTTATTGTTGTTCGCTTTATTAATAAGTGTTATTATTCAAATTGTAAGCTTCTGATCTCTTGAAGTGACATTTCTGGCTGAAAGAAAGAAGGGATTGGCAGGAAAAATGGTGCAGTTGTTTAAAATATGGACAGCTTTTATTTTCAATACCTGTTTGCGATTGATTGGCTTCATGTGTTATAAAATTAAGCTCTAACTTCTGCATTTAAGTCAATGGAAAAATCGGAAATCCATTTTTTTATTGTTGTTGTATTAATTAATGTTGTTATTATTATCATTTGTAAGCTGTCACTCTTGAAAAGACTGTTCTGATGCATTAAAATAATGCTAAGTACTGTTAGCCAAAAAGCTTTTTAGCATTGACTTAATATATTTATACCTAATATAAAGATTAATATATAATCTTGTTTGTTTTGTGGTTTATTCATTCACTTTTTTGCTTGGACGTTATTCACTTTTTATTTTCTCCTTCTGTTTTCATTGTTGTGCTTTTGTTCTTCGCTGGTTTCCTTTTTCATCCCTCCATTATTTGTTTCTGTAATTAATTATTTTTTGTTCTCGTTTTATTTTTGTCAGTTTCTAATTAGTTTTTCCCGTATTTTCTTAGATTGTTCTTTAGTTATTGAACTTATTCATTGATTGTTTGGGTCTTATTTTTCTTATTTATCTCCTTTGTTTGTTTTAGTTCATTTGTTGTATTTTCCCTTATTTATTGGTTTGTTCTGTTTATTTAGTTTGGATTTTTGTACTTTTCATTGTTTTTTTTTATTTTGCACATTTAATTAGTTTGTTTTACAACATTTTTCACACATTAGCTTTGTTTGTCTCCTTTATGTTTGATTTTATAATTTTTTTAATTATTTATTTTTGATGATATTTGTTTTCTTGTGGTTCTTTAATATCCACTCGCCCCCCCCGCCCATTTAGCTCCTCTAGTTTATTTTTTTGTGATTCATTTTTTTTTCTACTTTTCTTTCTATTTATTTGTTTGTTCTGTTTTTTTATCTATGCATTTTTTCACATTTTATTATAGTTTGCACATTTATTATAAATGCATTATAATTGCATGCGTTATAATTTATAATAATATATAATATGCGTTATAATTTATATGTTATCTTCATTTTTATATTTTAATATATATTTATATTTTATTCAGTTTTTTAGCTTTTCATCATTAGCCTAATATGCTCGTTTTTTATGGTTATATTTTATATGTTATCTTCATTTGTATATTTTAATATATATTTATATTTTATTCAGTTTTTTAGCTTTTCATCATTAGCCTAATATGCTCGTTTTTTATGGTTATATTTTATATGTTATCTTCATTTGTATATTTTAATATATATTTATATTTTATTCAGTTTTTTAGCTTTTCATCATTAGCCTAATATGCTCGTTTTTTATGGTTATATTTTATATGTTATCTTCATTTGTATATTTTAATATATATTTATATTTTATTCAGTTTTTTTGCTTTTCATCATTAGCCTAATATGCTCGTTTTTTGGTAACAAATAAAAAGTCTTTTTTCCAGATGTATATAATCCCACTTCATCATTGAATATCCTGAAAAACTGAAAGTCGCTTATGTTTATCTTTTTCAGAAATGTGTGTACTGCCACAAGACGACTAAGCAGATTTTCGGCGCATGTATCCAGTGCTCACTGGACAACTGCTCCACGTCTTTCCACGTGACCTGCGCCCTCCTCGCCGGAGTCGTCATGAAGCCTGCTGATTGGCCGTATGTGGTGTCCGTCACCTGCCACAAACACAAACTGACCAATCAGAAGGTGCGTAGCTTTTGAAATCAAATGAAATCGAAACTAACCATATTGATTTTGTTAGCTCATATTGCTAGTTTTGTGCTGAACAATTCACCTGTGCGTGTCATTAAGAGAAAAAAATGATTTGCCTTTATAATCTTTAAATGAAATCTGAGAATGCACTTCCTGTTTGTTTTTAGTTAAATTCTCAGATTTGGTCTTTCAGAGGTATTGGGCGTGGCTAACATACTTAACCACGCCCCCCCAGCTGTCAGTTTTGACAACAAACAGAAATGGTGAGCAGGAAGAGTCTGTTAGATTGTACTAACTCTCCCCAAACCCTTTTCCAGATCTTTCTTAATGAAATGCCTACTTTACTACATCCAATCAGCTCGCAGTTGAAAAAACAAGCCACGCCCACTGTTTTCTCATTTTATTTTCAGTTTTTTTTAGGAACTGTGTTACAATACAAAAAACAAAAACAAAAAACAGTGGCGTTCCTCAAACTCACGTCTTTTTTTGTCCTCCGCAGGCTAAAAGTGGCACTCGTGACCTTTCTCTGGGTCAGGAGGTCATCGGCAGGAACAGCAACGGCTGGTTTTATCGCTGCGTCATCACCGGCACCGGCACACAAACCTACTACGAGGTCAACTTTGACGACGGATCCTACTGTGACAACATCTTCCCAGAGAACCTTCTGGTGAGCCGAAAAAATCTACCACTAATGGTTCATGCATGCATAAAAATGTCATAATTAGGATAAAAGCACTGTATCACAACCTCTTGTGGGCTATTGCCTAATAAAATGCATAGGTCTGGTCCAGAAGAATTCTAAAATTGGCTGAGATCTTACTGGATTCTGTTATGGTTGCCATTTGTCCTAATTTTGGGCTCATCCAATGCTTAAATCTCTGTAATCTGATATAAAAATAACACACTGTCTCTTGGGACCTAATGTTCAAGGTTATTTGTATAGTGCTTTTCACAATAAGTGAAGTTTATTGATAGACTAATCTCGAGAGGATCACGTGCTTATGATTGCTTGTGGCCGGTCCCGCATTATTCAATTTGTGATTCACCAATCAGACGATTCCTAAGCCACTATAAACACCCTCAGTTCCATATAACAGCCATCTTTGTTTTGTAGAATCCCCCCTTCCACCCCTACTCCTCCTCCTCTCCTAGATGGGTGGCACGGTGGCCCAGTGGTTAGCACTGTTGCCTTACAGCAAGAACATCACTAGTCCTTACCGAGCCATCCGAAGTTTACACATTCTCCCCGTGAGTTTCCCCCGGGTTCCCTGGTTTCCTCCCACTGTCTAAAAACATGCAACTTAAGTTAATTGACTAATCCAAATATGCACCATAGACATGCTCCTAGTAAGCAGTTATCTTTTAAGGGCAATCCCTATCTGTTCATAAGCTACTACAGCAGGGGAGTTCTCCAAATCTACCTGAGCTCAAACTCCCCTCTCGCCTTGCAAATGGGAGGGAGCCCCGGGCTCGAGGATCTTATAAGCTCAGGGCTCTCTCCCGGGACAGCATGCCAAACACGCTTATAATCAATCATCAGCTCAGTGTGAACTCTTGAATTGTTGTTCCAAAGCAGCTTTACAAAACACGCACATTATTGTAACAACCAAAATCAGAAAGGTCAAGGTTATTAGTCACCTTAACTTGATCAGTTACTAATAACTTTCATTAACTAATTACTAATAGCTTTTAACAGTTATTATATACATAAGCATAGTTAACCTGCAGTAAATAGGTGATGTCGTAGCGAACATGTTAAGTGATTGTCTTTTGATTTACATTGTTCTAAAAGCTGAATGTTCGCATCAGGCGCATCCATTTGATTCGTTGACTCTTGATTTCTTTTTCTCAGAGTCACGACTGCCTGCGGAACGGCCCTCCAGAACTGGGCGAACTCGTGGTGGTCAAAACTGTCGATGGACGAGTTCTCAACGCATCCTACGTCAAGGAACACGTCCACCGATACTACCAGGTAACTGCGTCATATTCCGCTTATAGTTATATTTATTAACGTTACACAGCAAACAGGTCCTTGAAAGTGCTTGAATTTGAAGTTGAAATTGTTTACGGTTTAATTTCAACAATTTACTGAACTGTCAAAATAGAATGAAAAAATATATGAATTTTAACAAGATTTTAGTTACCACATTCGAATATCACCAGTATTGAATTCAGATCATTTTTGAAAGCTCTTGACTTTTTAAAATGGTCAAAGTTTTGGAAAATTACTGTTTTACATTTTTTATGTCAATTTTAAGTGTGAGTTAAAAGCACAGCAAGGCAAGTTTATTTATATAGCACATTTCATACACAGTGGCAATTCAAAGTGCTTTACATAAACAGGAATAAAAGAAACAATTATAAGAGAAATAATAACAAACAATAAAAATGGTAAAAAAAAAGCATAAAAACAGATAAAATGTGTTATAAAAGAATGAAAAAGAAGAGAAAAACATAATAGTGCGATCTGTGGGACGTAGCACAGTGCTCATTCAGTAAAGGCACAGCTAAACAGATGTGTGTTCAGTCTTGATTTGAATGTGCCTAATGTTGGAGCACATCTGATCATTTCTGGAAGCTGATTCCAGCAGTGAGGGGCGCTGTTAGTAGCTGAAAGCCGATTCACCCTGCTTTGACTGAACTCTTGGAATTTCTAGTTTATTTGATCCTAAAGATCTGAGTGATCGGTTTGTATTCAGTGAGCATATCTATAATGTATTGAGGTCCTAGGCCATTTAGTGATTTATAGACCAGTAATAATACTTTAAAATCTATTCTGAATGTAACTGGGAGCCAGTGTAAAGACCTGAGAACAGGTGTGATGTGCTCTGATTTCCTGGTTCTGGTCAGAATCCTGGCCGCAGCATTCTGGATGAGCTGTAACTGTCTGACTGTCTTTTTGGGAAGGCCAGTGAGGAGGCTGTAAGGATGTAGCACCCAGTAAGGACTTGGTGCTACATATGCTCGGGGTATTACAAATGTAATTACAAAGGTATTTGATTTAAAATCAATGGTACTTTAACAAGTCCTTGAATCTGGTGTCCATGAAAGTGTGGGAACTCTATTTACATTAAACTGCCAATAACTTGCCATTTCATAGACCTTTGAATCAGTGACTTGACAATCACCTTAACAAACCTGAATCTTTAAGGTTGACTGCCTAGCGTTTTCTACCCTTGTCTGAGTTCCACGTTTGGTGCTAATGTTGTTTTAATTTGAGATTTAGACTAGCCTTTGTGCGAAGACATCATTTTAGTTTTTATTAGGTTTAGTCACATTAATACTCTCAGGCCCAATCCCAGTTCTATTTTTGTACCCCTTCCTCATGGCCCTTAAAACCGAGGATGAAGGGGAAGGGCTTTAAAATTTACCTCTAAGAATTGGAACAGCACTACAGCACCTGCACACGTCATCATATGCCATCGCGATCTCTTGCTTCATAAGCTTCTCTTGCTTCAGACGATCGCGACTGCTGTAGTTATTCCAGTTGTGTTATTTATCTTCAGGAAGTCACTGAAGGCAACAATATCAAGTTATTATAACTATATAATGTGGCAATAAGAGCGTAACTGTACTGCGCATTTACACCATGGCCATATTGATCCATGTAAACACACGAAACAACATTCATCGAGTGTATCACATTTTCATACTGCGATTAATTGATTGAGCTTTTATCAAAAAAAGTACTAAAAGTACTTCAAACATTTAAATACAAATAAATATAATAAACAATACACAATATAAAAGTAACTTGAGGCAATTATATCAAGTGAATGTGCAAAGGGAAACCGTCTTCGATCAGCAATCCCTCTGCATTTTTTTGGAACCCAAAATATTTCCAAACCTCTGACTTTACCCTTTTTGAAGGGAGATAAACTGTCGGCAGCGGCGGCGCGCACACAGGGCTTCTACATGTGGGGATTGTTTACATCAGAGTGCACATCAGTTCTGCGCAGCATATACGCAGTGTTTCTTCAAGCGGTTGATGGAAAATAAGATGAAGGGGGATAAATTGTCGGCAGCGTTCCTCCTTCCGCCATGCTTCTTCTTCGTGTGAGGATTATAGTGCGGTGGCAGCGGCGGCGCGCGCACAGTGCTTCTACATGTGGGGATTGTTTACATCAGAGTGCACATCAGTTCTGCGCAGCATATACGCAGTGTTTCTTCAAGCGGTTGATGGAAAATAAGCTAAGGCGCGTTCTAAGAATATAAATTCGGATCTATTATTTTTCACGGTATTTTGAAGTGCCCGCGATAACAGTATCGTGCATATTCATTACCGTAATTTATCGCATTACCAAATACCGGCACAAGCCTAATCGAGTGTCATGTTGTGGGACCGCTATACAGGAGTTATTATTAGGGATTATAGATCGCGAAATTTAGCTATTTTTTTGTTTAAAGCATGACGGTAAACGAACCACGAACGCGGTTATGAATATATTAAAACATGTGATTGTTTGTTATAAAAATTTGTAATAATGAAAAAAAACTACACAATTTTTAGATCTCTTTACGTTCGGGTTCAGCAATACTGCCGTTGTGGTTTTATATATATATATATATATATATATATATATATATATATATATATATATATATATATATATATATATATATATATATATATATATATTGATTCTGAAACCGCATGATTGGGCCCGATTTCCGATCATGTGATTTGATCTGGACATTCCTAATAATAACATGACTAAACAAAACGAATAACATTATAATGTTTCGTCTAGTCTTAGTCAATGAAAATGAAGACATTTTAGCATCTCTTTTATTTTGTAAATCACATTTATACGCATTATAAATTTCATTCCAGTCATCGTCACTTGACCAGCGTCTCTTTTCATATTTTTTTCGCCAGGTTTGTTGACATTTTGTCATCATTTTGGTGGACGAAAGCACCAATATTTGGTGCAAAGTTAGCCTTATTCATACTTAGAGGATATCTAGACGTGCCGAGCGGAAAGGAGGAGAGATTAATGGCAAAACGAGAAAACAAGGGGAGATGTGCTGCACGGGGGATTTATGGAGTCTGTACATGAAGCTTATGAGGTGTGATGTAGCGCAGACAGCCAGAGTAGACCGTCATTCATCTGCTAGTTCACGCAGATGCGCCAGCTCCATCACAGAGAGAGCGTTTGTGTTGTTGCGCAAAGATAGAGCCATGTTTTCCTGCACATTTGGGTCACATTTAAATAGAAAATGACTCAGAAACTTGCTTTCCTCCCCCCAAAAAAAGAGTCTCACCAAGCTGTGTTAATGCATTGTTTGACACATTGGATGAACTAGTTTCGCTTCACGTCAGATTTGCTTTCATTAAAACCCCAACACACACACACACTCTTTCTCAGTGTGCTGTTTCATTGCTCGGCTGAACTCTTGAGAGACTCCACTGTCAGCAGTAACGAAGCGCTTGATTCTCTCCTCCGCCACAAGACTCCATTATTTATCAGCTCCTTGTGAGTCACGGCACTCCATAACAACTCGCATGACGTCACTTTTTTTTTTTTTTACCAGACGTGTCAGATGTTCTCCCACCCACCACAGGCCATCAGTAACTGGATGTCTGACAGGTCTCGAAGCCGCTGGGAATTGATCTGGGAATCGGGTGTTGATTGCAGACTGGTTGAAAGTTTTGCAGCTTGTTATGTCGGGTGGCTGGTTGCTCTTCTGTTCCAAAAATAAGAGCATCTTTTTTAAGGAGTGTTCTGGGATAAATGCTGCTGTATCCAGAGAAGTAGGAATGCATTTTGTATTACTGAAAAAACATATAATCAATTCCTTCCGTAGACGAACTTTGAGTTTATCTCTCAGTGCTGAACATATGAAGAGTTGAGATAACGAGTGTCGGAAGTTTCATTTGTGTAGTTTTGTTTCATTGTATTTTTTTGTATCTAATAATAATTTTAACAAGTGAGGGAAGGGTGGAACGTGAGATTGACAGGCGGATCGGTGCAGTGGCAGCAGTAATGCGGTAGATGTATCTGTCCATTTTGGTAAAGAAGGATCTCAGCTGAAAGGCAAAGCTTTCGATTTAACGGTCAGTCTACGTTCCTACTCTCACCTATGGTCATGAGCTTTGGGTCATGACAGAAAAGACAAGATCTCGGATACAAGCAGCCGAAATGAGTTTCCTTTGAAGGGTGGCAGGGCGCACTCTTATGGATGGGGTCAGGAGTTCTGTCACCCGGGAGGAGCTCAGAGTAGAGCTGCTGCTCCTCCACATCGAGAGAAGTCAGCTGAGGTGGCTTGGAGATCTGTTTCGGATGTCTCCTGGACGCCTACCTAGGGAGGTGTTCCAGACATGTCCCACCGGGAGGAGGCCTCGGGGAATGTCTGTCGGCTGGCCTGGGAACGCCTCGGGATCCCCCCGGAGGAGCTGGAGAAAGTGTCTGGGGGGAGAGGGACGTCTGGGGTTCGCTCCTAACACTGCTGCCCTCGCGACCCGGCCCCGGAAAAGTGGCAGAAAATGAATGAATGAATGAGTAATAATAATAATATTAAATGCATTTGAAATAAATCAGTCAAAAATAGTTTAGGACGTATCAGACGCTCATCGTTTAATGAATCATGATTCAAATTTGACAAAATAATTGTGATTTGTTTTTGTTTTTTATTTTTAATATCATTATTTTTTTCTATTATTTCTATCATTTCTGTTATTGAGCAGCCCAAACAAATTCACTGTTGTGTTACACCCATTAATTATATTTGAGGGATACTATAGAGCAGGGGTTTTCAACCTTTTAGGACACACACCTAAAAGTCATATCAGACAATAATATTATTGAAATTAATTTAAAAACTGAATAAATATAAATTCACACAAGTAAATAAATCAGGGGTGTCCAAACTCTGTCCTGGAGGGTCGGTGTCCTGCAGATTTTAGCTCCAACCTGCCTCAACACACCTGCAAGGATGTTTCTAGAAAGCCTAGTGTGTGCTTGATTAGCTAGCCCAGGTGTGTCTGATTGGGGTTGGAACTAAACTTTGCAGGACACCGGCCCTCCAGGACTGAGTTTGGACATGCCTGAAATAAATAGACTCAATGATGGGCTAAAAATCTGCAGATTTCTGCGCGCGCCGTTTTCGTGTGGCCCTAGCCATAGCATACTTGCTTTTGACGTACATACAATACAGAAAATGCTGCTTCACAAACCAAGTTCACAGAGCCCTGACGGTGTGGTTAAGTTGAACATTGAGTAGGGAACACTCAGGGAAGTTGACATTCTGGTTTGGAAGTGGGAACCCTGTAATACATAGGTCTCAAACTAGATTCCTGGAGAGCCACAGCTCTGCAGTTTTGCTCATACCCTAATTAAACACAGCTGATCCAACTAATCAAGGTGTTCAAGACTACTAGAGACTATTAAGCAGATGTGAGTTGGAGGTGGCTGAAGCTAAACTGTGCAGAGCTGCGGCCCTCCGGGAATTGAGTTTGAGACCACTGCTAAAGACTGAAGGTGAAATAGACTAAAAACAGAGCCTTGGGGAGTTTCTTTCACAAACTTTATCAGGATCCCCCGCTTAGCCGCTTTCAGAGTTTTTAAACGAGAGAAAAGTGTGAAAATGGTAACGCCTGTCTGAGGAAAGTGTATAAAGTGTGTAGTGAGGGGTTTAACACATCTATAATAATGGTAAAAAATAAAGCTGACTACTTTGCGGATTTCACTTATTGAGGGTTATTTTTAAAACGTAACTCCTGTGAATAACGGGGGACAACTGTACGTAGAAAACCAGCGTTGATTAGCTGGTTCATGTGGGTTTAATTGGGGTTGGAACTAAAATATGTAGGACACCGGCCCCCAGAATCGAGTTTGGGCTCCCCTGCATTAAACTTTGTTGTATATCTGACTTTTTTCTTTAATAAGTGATGTTCTCCAACCCACAACAGACCATCAGTAACTGGACATCTAAAAGCCTGAAACGTCTCTCATAACTGTTGAGAATTGGATGTTGATTACTAACTGATTAAAAGTTGGCAGCTTGTTGGTGTTTGTTGTGCTAAAGGTGCATTTCGGGATAAATGCAATGCTATTTATGTAGATAGAGCTGTGCCTGAATAACAGGAAAACAGCTTCCCAAGGGTACTAGCAAGATAGTCCTCATGCAGACGGTAACAAAAGCTTGGAAGCGATGCTAGTTGCAAGCAAACTTGGATCATATCATGGAAAGTGTTTCCAGGAAGCATCCAAGCCGTCTAAACGGACTGTTATTACTTTGCAGGTGGAGTTTCAGGACGAGACGCAGCTCTTACTGAAGCGCAGCGAGATTCACTCTCTGGACCAAGAGCTGCCCAAGAGGGTCATGTCTCGTCTGGTAAGAGCTTTTATTCGCTTTCTGCGCACAGAAATTCATCATTGTGAAGTCTAAGTGCAAGTTTAACACTTTACAACTTGAGTGTTTGTCAGGCCTGAAGGTTTTCAAGCTAACAATGCAGTCCATTTGAGAGAGCTGTGATTGACGTCACTCTAGAATAATGGTGTACTTTTTCCTTTTCAACAGGCGACTGTGAACCAGCAGCAACCTCAGGCTCAACCATCAGACGAACCTCTGGCCGCAAAACGCCCTCGTCTGCCGACCCCGCCGCCCACGTTAGCCATCGAGCCCACGGTGCTACCTCCTGAGCTAGTCTCCACTTTCCTGCCCGCTAGTATTACCGCAAACACCAGCACTGCCCCTTGCTTGCCACCAGCTGCACTTCCCATTTCAGCGCCCCCAGAACCCAGCGAGAGTTACACCCACAGCTCCAGCTACATCGCCTACATGGAGTCTCTCCTCAAGTCGGACTTTCCTGCAGAAGACGGCGAGCCTGGCCTTGAGCCTATGTATTGAAGCAGCTAACGCTTACAGACTTTCAATTCATTCACTTGCATGTCTTTGTTTCATTTATTCGCTGTTGTGCTAATCCGAGTCCTCCCACCCATTGATGGTGCGCGTGGGACGCATGTGTGTCACTATAGACTGAAGCCGGAACGGACCCAGTACAGAGCCTTGGGGGATGCCGCGCTCTTCCACAATCCCTCTTTCAATAAACGAAAAGATCCGACCAGCGGAACGATCACTTACTGTATGTGCTGTTTACTTTAAAACGGACTTTTTCTTTTCTCTAATGAGTGCTAAATATTTTTCTAACTCTACTCTAAACACGCCACCCGGTCACAGATCAAACAGCCAGTCTATATCTGTACAGTTTCCGATATTTCTCAAGTGTTCGGGCAGGGATGGGGGGGGGGGGGGGGGGAGAGAGACCACAGGAAGAGTTTTAGCTGGGATTTAACAAGTATTTAAACGTCTTTTGTCACATATAGATTTAATATTTGTATAAAGGAAATCACAATTATGGCAGCATCAGAAGCTACAGTTTGTTTGTTTGTTTGTTTTGGTTAGCATACGCATTGCGATAGATCTCGCGCGTCTTTATGTATACTTCTATAATCGACGATAAAATGTTTTTCAGCGCCAGATGAATGGGTTTTTTTGTAGCATACTTGGTAGACGTTGATATTGAAATACTATTCACCTTGTCTGTTTTTTATTATATTTACTGTTGTTATGATTATTATTTTTATTGATTTATTATTTTCGGTGCAACTTTGCAAACGCTGTGTCGGGAGATTTAACGAAAAAAAAACGAAAAAAAAAAGTGGAATTGATCTTTTTTTTTTAATCGAGGAGATTGGCGTACATTTAAGCGTATAGTCATAGGTGATGTTAAACATGCGCAATCCGCCTTCTCAAGGTGCTATAGAGGTCGTAGACTACTGAGGGGCGTTGGGATGAGGTGTACATACTAGACGTCCTGAACATCGACATTCTTCTTCAGTGTAACTTCTAGTCTTATCGAATGCCATGTCACGTTCTAATAAAGGGTCTGGGTGTCGCTTTGAATTTGTTTTCTCCTTTTTTGTTGTTTCTCCATCTTGTTTGATCTCGTGACGTATCACTGGTTACTCGTCCAATTAGCATCGAGAATTCACTTCAAGGCCCCTCGGTTCATTCAGAAACAAAGGCTGGGATTAGATCTTTTTAGAAGTGATTGCTTTAGCATGCCAAAGAGTTCAAAGAAGCGTCCAAGATGCAGAATAAATAAATAAATAAATGCATGAAAAGTCAAGACGTGTGACAGAAAAGAAAAAGGCGTGATAGCATTAATTCCCTTTGCATTATTTGTGAACACTTGCATTAATTTGACAGCGCTTCTTTACGCTTGTTTTTTTATTATTGGAATGATTTATAATCCAAATTACACCTTTAATCTTTTAGGATGAAGTGCGTACTGAGGTTATATCTTCTACACCGTCTCGAGCGCGTTCTTTTTGATGTGACGACTGTCCGTTTTCGTCTCAACGTTTCCGTTTGTTGTTTTCCACCTGTCAGCGACGCCTACGGCCGCTCCAAGACTAGACTCGGTGTGTCAGTGGCATTTGTACTCCTCTGTTCTTGAAGTTTCTGCCTTGCATTAACACCGAAACGTCACGAGAGGCAAGTTTAATGAAATAACCCAACACGGCTTGCATACTGATGATGGCAAATGTTTATCTGTGCAGAAGTAATAGGAAAGATTCTAATAAAATGTGAAGTGAAACTGTGCTTTGTGTTGGTTTATTTCCTTGGAATGTAGAAAAACTCAAGTCATTTTCTGGGGAAGTAAACATTAAAGGTTATTTTAGTATTGCATTTAATATTAAAGGTACATTTTGATTCATTTCATATACAGGCAACAAATAAGCCACAAAAATACTTAAAATGCTACATTATGCAAATCTGGTCAGTATAGCTGGAAATGTCACTGCCCACATGCACAAGGTGTGAAACTGTAATAGACCTAATATAAAGCCTCGAGGGACACCACACTGTTCAGTCACCTTTTTAGGTACAACTGCTTGTTAACGCAAAATTCTAATCAGCCAATCACATGGCAGCAGGTCAATGCATTTAGACATGGTCAAGTCGATCTGCTGCAGTTTAAACAGAGCATCAGAATAAGAAAGAAAGGGGATTTAAGAGACTTTGTACGTGGCATGGTTGTTGGTGCCAGATGGGCTGGTCTGAGTATTTCAAAGACTGCTGATCTACTGGGATTTTCATGCACAACCATCTCTAGGATTTACAGAGAATGGTCAGAAAAAGGAAATATCCAGTGAGCGGCAGTTCTGTGGGGGCAAATGTCTTGTTGATGCCAGAGGTCAGAGGAGAATGGCCAGACTGGTTCCAGCTGATAGAAAGGCAACAGTAACTCAAATAAGCACTCGTTACAACCGAGGTCTGCAGAAGAGCATCTCTGAACACACAACACGTCCAACCTTGTGGCGGATGGGCTACAACAGCCGAAGACCACACTGGGTGCCACTCCTGTCAGCTAAAAACAGGAAACTGAGGCTACAATTCACACAGGCTCACCAAAACTGGACAATAGAAGATTGAAGAAACATTGCCTGGTCTGATGAGTCTCGATTTCTGCTGCGAAATTCAGATGGTCGGGTCAGAATTTGACATCAACGACATGAAAGCATGGATCCATCCTGCCTTGTATCAACGGTTCAGGCTGGTGGTGGTGGTGTAATGGTGTGGGGGATATTTTCCTGACACACTTTGGGTCCTTTAGTACCAATTGATCATCGTGTCAGCACCACAGCCTACCTGAGTATTGTTGCTGACCATGTCCAACTCTTTATGACCATAGTGTACCCCTCTTCTGATGGCTACTTCCAGCAGGATAACGCACCATGTCATAAAGTGTGAATCATCTCAGACTGGTTTCTTGAACATGACAAGGAATTCATTGTAGGCTTAGGCGGTATCCAAATTTTATTACCATCAAACCTCCTTATTTTACCTTAGTATACGGTATTACCGTGCTTAATAAAAAATAATAATAATAAGGCTCAGACTGCGTCACCAAACTGTTGGCTTGTGCCTAAACCATTCAGAAACGGAATAACGTATATGCGACCTTAGGTTTAAGGTATTTCCATCTCTCATGGTCACATTTATGTTGCACAATTTGCCTCATCTGTATTTACTGCCTATCCCTTCTCATTTGATCGAAACCTGAAATACTGCCAAATACTGCTATTATACTGCCAAACTGTTATGAAAGCCATGCATACGCATTTTTAGGCATTAAGTAAATTATATTTAATATTTAATCCATGTCTCGTATATAAGTGTATTGTTTTTTATGACGGTAAAACGGTATTAAAACAGATACCATTGCTATTTTTAGATCCTGTGGTAAACCGTATTACAGCCCAAGCCTAGTTCACTGTACTCAAGTGGCCTCCACTGTCACCAGAACTCAATCCAATAGAGCACCTTTGGGATGTGGTGGAACGGGAGATTCGCATTATGGATGTGCAGCCGACAAATCTGCAGCAACCTCATGTCAATATGGAGCAAAATCTCTGAGGTATACTTCCAGTAGCTTGTTGAATCTACGCCATGAAGGATTAAGGCAGTTCTGAAGGCAAAATGGGGTCCAACCTGGTACTAGTAAGGTGTACCTAAAAAAGTGGCCAGTTTGTAAAAAAAAAACAAACATAATATTTGATTGCTTCTTTGTAATGAATCAGTTCAAAAATTAGTCCATTTCCCCCACAATCAAAACGATTTTTAAAATCCTTATCACAATTGTCTCTAATTGCTTTTTTAGCATGTCAATCATAAGTACACTTGAAAAATGGCTCATTTTTTTAATATAAATTGCTTTTTAAAACTCCACTCGGGTACTTTCATAAAGTTCAGAGGTCAGTAAATTGCTGTTTATTAATTACAAATGTTCGCAAACGGATTAAAAGCTTTTCTCGGAGACCCGAGCTATTAAAAATAAACCACTGAGGGAAAAAATAGCCTACCGTGAATCATCCGAGGCAAAAGGATTAATCTGGTTGAGAGTTATTTTGTCAAATCGAACCCCTCATTGACATTTAGCTGCTCTAAATGTGCCTTTATCTGATTAAAAAACAATTAGGCTTTTAAAATATTGTCTAATTGTTGTGCGCAGCTGAAATGAGCCGTCAGTCAGGATTTGTTTGGCGCCGCTGCGGCTCCCATAATCCACCGCGCGGTTACACAGACAGTCACGCAACAAACTCAGTTCGTGAAGTTCTGAGTGCTCTTATAGGGATATTTCTAGCCTCAGCTGCCTCTGTAGGGGCCGAAGTGAAGAAATGTGACATGACACCTGCGCTCATTACCTGCTGCGGATCTTCATTAGCTCAGTGTGTGCGGTACGTTGAGCTCGGATGACTTACAGAGTTTCAGATCTGCAAAAGAACAACATGCAGAAATCAAGACGAGGCCAAACACACGAGCAGCTGCTTATGAAACTGCTCTGCCTAAAAGAGTCGTTCAGAGGACACGACAGGATTCATAAGAGTCGTTATTCAGTGAGTCGTTCTAGTAAATGGTTCTTGTTTCTATCTATCTATCTATCTATCTATCTATCTATCTATCTATCTATCTATCTATCTATCTATCTATCTATCTATCTATCTATCTATCTATCTATCTATCTATCTATGAAGTCAACTGTTGGTCTATCTATCTATCTATCTATCTATCTATCTATCTATCTATCTATCTATCTATCTATCTATCTATCTATCTATCTATCTATCTATCTATCTATCTATCTATCTATCTATCTATCTATCTATGCAACTTTCCCATCATCCATCCACAATCCCCTCTATCCATCCACCATCCCATCTATCTATCTATCTATCTATCTATCTATCTATCTATCTATCTATCTATCTATCTATCTATCTATCTATCTATCTATCTATGAAGTGAACTGTTGGTTTTTCCATCCACCCACCCCTCTATCTGTTGCCTATCCGTCCGTCCATCCATCCATCCATCCATCCATCCATCCATCCATCCATCCATCCATCCATCCATCCATCAACTGATCTATCTATCTGTCCGTCCGTCTATCTATCTATGTATGAAGTCAACTGTTGGTTTATCCTTCCATCCACCCACCAATCTATCTATCTATCTATCTATCTATCTATCTATCTATCTATCTATCTATCTATCTATCTATCTATCTATCTATCTATCTATCTATCTATCTATCTATCTATCTATCTATCTATCTATCTATTGTCAATCCATCCATCCATCCATCCATCCATCCATCCATCCATCCATCTATCTATGAAGCCATCTGTTGGTTTATCCATCCACCCACCCCTCTATCTATTGTCTATCTGTCCGTCCATCCATCCATCCATCCATCCATCCATCCATCCATCCATCCATCCATCCATTCATCTATCAACTGATCTATCTATCTATCTGTTCTGTTTTTCTCTTCCTATTTTTCTTATTCTCTTTGCTCTTCTCTTTTTTTCTTCTTCAATCTTTATCTCTCTCTCTCTCTCTCTCTCTCTCTCTCTCTCGCTCTCTCTCTCTCTGCCGTTGCTCAGAGACGTGCTCCGCATCTGGATCTCCATCTTTGAAGCCGCTGATGTTGTTTTGAAGTCTTCAGATGAGACGGGGCCCCGGCGTGTCGACAGCGGGTTTCTGCATGACCCCTGATGACCCCGTCGCCGCGGCAGCCCGTTTGATGTGATCGCGAACCCTCATAATTACAGCCAGCGCAGCCCAACACAAATTCACCAGCGTGGCTCTGACCCGTCGCTCAGCGGATGACATTAATATTCCCCCCGCGTCTCCACGGCCAGAACGGGCCGCTGGGATCCTGCCAGATTTGCAATTACAGATATTAAAATGCATTTAGAGAAAGACAAGGCATGCTTTGATAATATGGATCGGGACAGCGCAAATACTAAAGGAGAATTTAGTGTCGGCCAAAGTGAGATCACCGGTCATGTGACTGCACTGCCTAATCACATATTAGGTGTTGACGTGTACCAGTAGGTGCGTTCGACTTCATGCAGCGCTGCGCAGATCGATCGAAATCTGTCTTAAAGCAGTGCATGCTGGTTAGAAACTTTGTCTGGATTGATGCTGCGCCGACGCTACGTGACTGTCACATGTGGCATCAAAGTACCACGACAGCGCTCCGAGATCAGACGACTGATTTAGGCCCTGCAGCATCTGAAGAGCGACTCTGATGACGACACTGATATTACACGATTGGCCGAGTTCATCGCATGAAAACAGCCACGTGTGTTTCGGGTTTATTATTGGACAAAATCCGTCTCACAAATTTCAAAACAAACAATTCACTTTTCATATCATCTCTATCTTGTGCACATCATGCTTATTAAAAGACTACAGATATTTTACTGCAGTAATCATCTTTTGTTAAATAATCTGGTTATAGAGGCTAGATTGTTTGCACAGGTTTATTTTCGACGTTATTTACTATTTACTACATTCAGCTCCATGAATGATTTAAATGATATATTTAAGTAAATGACATATATATATATATATATATATATATATATATATATATATATATATATATATATATATATATATATATATATATAGTATTGCAAAGCTAACCAAATATATTGTTAAACATTTAGTTTATTGCATTTATTGTATGATAAATGTTCAAGTGTTATCTTTAAATACAGCGTAAAGGCTTCAGAAGTAATACTTGTATCGCAGTATGCTGTATTCTGAATATGAGCGGAGTTTCAGGGTTGTTTTCAGACGCTCTTTGAATACAAATGCGTGTATGTGTGAGAGAGAGAGAGAGAGAGAGATGTATAAGTCGTCCTCTAAGTTTAATGAAAAACAGCGTCGTGAGTTACTGGCATGCTAATGAAGCATCTTTGTCCAGTCAGGGACGACAAACTAATCGCTCCTCTCCTGCGAAAGCTCCTAAACGCTCCATTAGTCCAGAAGTGGATGAGGGATCTGATACGCAGAGCTCGCCTCTATTTATTAGCGTCTCTGAAATGGCTAGCCACACACACACATACGCGATAGCTCAGCAGCTAAATGAGGTCATTTGTTCTGTTTATATATAAAGCTAATTGCAGTAACTAGCATAGAACCCTCAAAGAAGCCTTGGCGTAAATCAAGTTTAAGCTAATTTTCTAATTGCAGTAACAAATACAAAACCCTTAAAGAAGTCTGTGAATATACAGTGTTTTGGCTAATTATCGAATCAACACAGGACCCTAAGAGAAGTGTTTGTACAAATCATGGGTATGCTAATCTTTAGCTAACTGAAGTAAAAAAAAAACTCCAAAAGATATCTTTGAGTTAATTTAGCTAAGCATTTTTTTTGCTAATTGCAGTAATAGATACAAAACCCTTTAAATAAGTCTGTGAGTTTACCATGTTTTAGCTAATTAGCTAATCAACACAAAACCTTAGAAGACGTGTTTGAACAATTATTGGCTAAGCAAGTTTTTAGCTAGCTGAATTAACTAGTAAAAAAGCTCCAAGTCTTTAAAAAGTATGTGCATCAGTCATGTTTTAGCTAATTAGCTAATCATCACAAAATCTTAAAAGAAGTGTTTGGACAAATCATGTTTAGACTCATTTTTAGCTAGCTGAAGTAAAATGAAACTCCAAAACAAGCCTTTCAGTAAATTAATTTAAGCTAAGTTTTGCTAATTGCGGTAACAGATACAAAACCCTTAAAGAAAGCTATGAGTATACCATTTTAGCTAATTGGCTAATCAACACAGAACCCTAAAAAATGTGTTTGAACGATTCTTGGCTAAGCATGTTTTTAGCTAGCTGAAGGAACTAGTAAAAAAGCTCCAAAAAGAAGTCTTTAAAAAGTATGTGCATCAGTCATGTTTTAGCTAATTAGCTAATCATCACCATACCCTAAAGAATGTTTGAACAAATCATGTTTAAGCTATTTTTTAGCTAGCTGAAGTAAACAAAAAACTCTAAAAGAAACTTTTGAGTGAGCTAATATAAGTTTTGCTAATTGCAGTAACTTGAAGTCTGTGAGTGTACCATGTTTTAGCTAATTAGCTAATCAACACAAAACCCTATAAGAACCGTTTGAACAAATCATGGTTAAGCAAATTTCTAGCTAGCTAAAGTAGAAAAAACTCAAAAATAGCCTCATTTTTAGCAACTTGAAGAAACTGTCATGAAACTTTTTAAAGAAATCTTTGAGCAAATCAAGTTTAAGCTAATTAGCTAACTAACACAGCTATTTGAACAAATCTATTTTTATCAAGTAACTAGCAAAAAATCCTAAAGATTTTGAATAAATGATTTTAACACAAAATCTTATGAGTGAATCAGGTTTAAACTTGTAAAGGTGTTTTAACTATTTGTTTTTAAGTTAATCTTAAGCTATTTTAGCTAACCCTCAGAGTTTGCCAATAAATCATGCTTAAGTTAATTTTTAACTGTGACTGTCACTAAACCAAATAAGTCTTTACACAAAAAATGTTTTAGCAAATGTTTTAGCTAACCCACACAAAACCACATCTTTATCTATAGTTGCTAACAATAACATCTTTAAACAAATGTAAACTGTAATTTTTAGCTAATTGCAGTAACTAGTACATACCCAAAAAGTGATCTTAAATAATTAATGTTTGTGGTCATTTTAAGCCAACTTAAACCCTGAGATATGAAAAGAATCATTTGAATTAAAAACCTTTAATGTCTTTTTGTTAATCATGCTAATTCTAATCGTTATCTAATTGAAGTAACTGACACAAAACTAAGTACCTAAGTATTTAGGCTAATTTTTAGCTAGTTAAGGTGGCTAACACAAAACTCTAAAAGTATTTATGCAGATTACACTTTAGCTAACTGTAGTAACTGACGCAAAACCTTTAAAACTTTGAATAAATACAGTGTACGCTAGTTTTTAATGTAATAAAACAAAATACCAAGACATCTGTGCAAATCATGTTTAAGCTAATTGTTAGCTAACTGATGCGAAACCTTTAAAATCTTTAGTGTTGCTTATGCTAATTGTTAATTTACTAAAACAAAATGCTAAAAGATATCTGTACAAATCACAAGTAGGCTAATCGTTAATCGCAGTAACTGAAGCAAAACTAACGATTTCTTTGAGTAAATCGTATTTAGGCTCATTTTTAGCTAGTTTAAGTGGCTAACACAAAACTCTAAAAATATTTATGAAGATTACACTTATGCTAACTGCAGTAACTGATGCAAAACCTTTAAAACTTTGACTAAATATTGTGTATGCTAGTTTTTGTTGTACTTAACAAAATACCAAGACATCTGTGCAAATCATGTTTAAGCTAATTGTTAGCTAACTGAAGTAAAACCTTTAAAATTTTGAGTGATGTTCATGCTAATTGTTTATTTACTAAAACAAAATGCTAAAAGATGCCTGTGCAAATCACATTTAGGCTAATTGTTGTCTAATCGCAGTAACTGACGCCAAACTAAAGATTTCTTTGAGTAAATCATATTTAGGCCCATTTTTAGCTAGTTTAAATGACTAACACAAAACTCTCAAAATATTTATGCAGATTACACTTATGCTAATTATTATTTTTTATTTTTACTAAAAACAAAACCTTTAAAGTCTTTTAGCAAATCATGTTTTAGCTAATTGTTAGCTAACTGAAGTGAAACCTTTAAAATTTTGAGTGATGTTTATGCTAATTGTTTATTTACTAAACCAAAATGCTAAAAGATATCTGTACAAAACACAATTAGGCTAATCTTTATCTAATTGCAATAACTGAAGCAAAACTAAAGATTTCTTTGAGGAATTCATATTTAGGCAAATTTTTAGCTAGTTTAAGTGACTAACACAAAACTCAAAGTATTTATGCAGATTACACTTATGCTAACTGCGCTAACTGATGCAAAACCTTTGAAACTTTGAGTAAATATTGTGTATGCTAGTTTTTATTGTACTAAATCAAAATACTAAGACATCTGTGCAAATCATGCTTAAGCTAATTGTTAGCTAACTGATGTGAAACCTTTAAAATCTTTAGTGTTGCTTATGCTAATTGTTAATTTGCTAATGCAAAATGCTAAAAGACGTCTGTGCAAATCATGTATAGGCTTATTGTTGTCTAATCGCAGTAACTGACGCAAAACTAAGGATGTATTTGAGTAAATCATATTTAGGCTAATTTTTAGTTAGTTTAAGG
This sequence comes from Danio aesculapii, assembly GCF_903798145.1. Lineage (NCBI taxonomy): Eukaryota > Metazoa > Chordata > Actinopteri > Cypriniformes > Danionidae > Danio > Danio aesculapii. Next base: position 4,960,945 of record NC_079456.1, on the reverse strand, counting down.
GACTAACACAAAACTAAGCTAACTTAAGCTAATTGGTAGCTAACTAATGCGAAACGGTAAAAAATCTGAGTGATGTTTATGCTAATTGTTCATTTACTAAAGCAAAATGCTAAAAGACATCTGTAAATCATGGTTAAGCTAATTATTAGTGAACAAACCCTTAAGAGAAGCCTTTATGTAAATTATTTTAAGCGAATTCTTTCGCTAACAGCTAATTCCTTCAAATAGCGGTACAAGCCATCAGGCGGAAAGTGAAACTTTTCTGCACAATGATCTCTCCACAGACACTTTTGAGTTATAATAGTCAGAGAAGCTGGTCTCAGATCAGCCGTTGAAACACTGTGTCCTCCGACCTCAGCTAATTCGGCCGCTTAAAACCTCATTTCAGATACAATTAGCCTTTAGCCTGTGGAAGGCCTTGAAAGACCCATGAAATCAAAATGGGAGTTTTGTGCCTTTCAGTGCATGTCCGTTAGCGTCAGATTTAAGGTCGTCAAAGTTGGAGAAACAAACTTCTGGCAGATTCACGAAATGTCTTTCTCCTCCTAGAAAATGAACCAGAAATATACGTATGACAAATGATCTAAGAATGAAAACGACTAGCGATCGCGAGCAGGAATAAAAAATTACATCTCGCCTAGCTGCAATTGCTTTCAGTTATGACCTTCAAGAACAGACTGTAAATATAGAGAGA